>NW_028221427.1:101991-154800 GCF_014529385.1 Adiantum capillus-veneris | reverse complement strand
CACCACTGCTGCAACCAGCGGAAGTGATAGTGGGGTCCTAGATAAAGCTGCTATTATGCAGCCGAAGCTCGCTATATGGTAACCATGCAGGCTCAAAGTACCATGCATCAACTTTAGCAATGTTTTCCATCACTATCATTAGAAACCATGGTCGTAGCTGAAAACAAATAAAGACCTGTGATTATTGATAACAAGATTAGTTGACATGGAGAAGACTGAGACGAGAGATGAGAGAGGGAGAGAGGGAGCAAGACGACTCGAGATCTTCGAACCCCAAAGTGTATGGAAAACATACACTGAGTATACATATATGGGAGACTCCTAGCTATATATAGCATAAGTGTGGGCTCTCTATATAGCTCCAACACTTTATTCTGGAAACAATGTTCAATATGGTTGATGAGTGCCCTGCCATCCAAATTTTTTTATTCTCGGGCATCGCTTTAGGCGTCTCTATATAAGTTTATGTAGTGTCAACTAAATTAAGAATTGTATGCGTCGCTATATGCATCGCTATGAGCGTCATTATTGAGAGATGCATATCTACGATGTTCCCGTTGCGACGCTTTTAGTGACGGTTGTAGCGATGCCGGGGGGTAAGAAAACCCATTGTATTTTTGTCGCTACAACCGTTGATAAACCACTTTTGGTTTGTACAAACTAGTGCATATATACATGGTCATATAGTACAAAAGGATGTAAATACATGCATTTGAGAGCTTTGAAAAGTGGTTTCATATTTTAAAAATGATGCAATGTGTCCACAGTGTGAATAGTCGGATTTTGGAATTTTGATGGTTTTTCTTGTATATTTTGGTCACCATCAAGTGCTATTTCAAGTGTTGATCAACTCGACTCACCTTGTAGTGTCTGCGGGCATGCAAGGGCTTGTAGGTCAGGCGTTTGAAGTTTGAATCGAGCTTTTGGGTAGAAATTTTTATTGACCTTTTGAGTGGTGGTGTGTGTGGGTTGAATTTTAAGTGAATTCCTTGTGTGGTGTTGGGTTGTCTAGGTGTGTGAGTGTGCGGACATCGTCCTTTTGCTCCATCATCCTTTGGCAATCCCGCTGGGAGCAAAAATTTCCGGTTGTGCACCCAAAATTGAACTTGAGCAATGATGTATGCATATTTTGGATGTTGAAGAGAGTTTCATGATGGTGTTTCCATTCCAACCATCAGTTTTCACAGGTTCCGAGGATGCAGACAATTGGCTTGCATCATATGAGTCCGACTTGACATGTTTATGCCGTGTAGTTCCAAGTGAGGCGTAAAAGCTTGCAGGTATCAATCTGGTGGTCAGAGGTAATGCAAGAGAATGGTTTGAGGGATTGTCACAAGATGATAAAGTGAATTGGGACAAGTTTAAGAGATGCTTTTTGAAGCGGTTCAAGAAGGTGATTCCTCACCAAGATGCATGGAAACAGGTCACTAGTTTGTTTATGCAAGAGCACGAGTCTGTTGCAAAATTTTGGTCAAGATTTGATGATGCTTGGAGAGTGTGGAAAGATGCTCTATTGCATGTGGAAGCAATGTCTAAAGAGGAATTTTATTCCACATTTACAAATAGCCAAAGAATACAGGTATTCACAAGCTTGTTGTGACCAATCCTTATGTTGAAAGTGCAAGATAAAGAGCCCAATTTCACGTGTGAAGCATTGAAAACAGCGCTATGGAAAGAGAGAGAGTTGTGAGTTGGTACGGACATGAAATTCCCTTTGTCAATATGTGGTATAAATAGTGTGGATGACCTTTATGTGCATAAAGTCACAGTTGTTGGAGGTGCTCATGCTAGCAAGGATGATAGCTTGGATACAGGTGTGGATACCCATATGCGCAAAGTCCAATGCAAATGAAGTATGTGAAGCAACTTTGGAGACCATGCACATGCCTATGGTGCAAAATGGCAAGGACATAGTAGATGAATGAAAAAGTTTGAGCACTAGTGTGGAAGCGAAGATGATGAGACAAGGATGAGACAACCTATGATGGGACACATCTGATGTTTGTGAGAGTTGGTGCAATGATGTATGGAATGATGACATAGAGTCACTAGATCCATTGAAGGATATGGTAGCCTTGCACAAAGAGCAACGTATCTTTTGGAAAAAAGCTTTGCAGCAACATGATATGGATGCTTGCTTTGATGATGATATGGTAGGCTATGATAAGGACTTTCTACACACGAGTGAAGATGATGCAAGAGAGGATGATGCTATGATGGTTGATGTGACCTTGGATCCATGTGCTTTACCAAAGCTGGGTGTTGGGCAACCCTCTAGTGGTTGTGATGCAAAGGTATTGGGTAATAAAGGTTATAGGGATGAGTTCTATGTGTGCAAGGATTTGATGCTAGTGCCATCTCCAAGGGATGTCCATAATGCTACGTGCCCTCTGGTTGTTAAGTATAAATTTCTTGACGATGGACAGACAAGGATATTAAAGTGATCTTTTGGTTGCACGATGATGTAATGGATGCATGTCACATGCTGTATGTTTGGGCCATATTCCTTTATTTGTGAAGATCCTAATTGGCAGTTAGCGAGTCTTGGGGCTAGTTGTCATGATGAAGACTTGGTTATAATGTGCTACGTGGCTTTGTATGCATGTTCCAGCTTTCAAAGTGGAATATGCCTTCTGTGGAAGAAGAAGGTGTTGGTGATAGGTTTTTTGAAGAGCATTTTCAATTTTGAGTGGAGTTGTTAATGCTTGGAGTGATGGTCTCTTGTCATGAAAAATGAAGAGAAATTTTTGCATCAAGGAGATAATGTGAGGTTTATGATTATGAATGGGATAAGCTCGACTCATGAGATGCATTTTGAGGTATTTATGGTTTTGAGTGATTGTGATAGCTTATGGTGTGACATGGCATGTGCCGACCTTGGGAAGCTTCATATCATGCATGGGATCCAGGTGGGTGGTGGCATTTTGGAAAGAAAAAATACGTTTTTACCTTTGATAGGGGTGGTCTGCTTAAGCATGTATTTGGTTCTATGCGGACACATAAGTTTCCCTATGATTCTGGAGGAAGTTGACGGTCACTTTTATAGGTTTTTGTCACTTAATGTTGAGCATAAATGCTCAACTAAGGTTTGGCAATGATGATAAACCACTTTTGGTCTATACAAACTAGTGCATATATACATGGTCATATGTACAAAAGGATGTAAATACATGCATTTCAGAGCTTTGAAAAGTGATTTCATGTTTTAAAAATGATGTAGCGTGTGCAATTGTGAATAGTCGGGTTTGCGTGACAATAGTTGGGCACATGTACATGCTTGGATAGGGTGTCACGGCCTTGGATATGGTTGTTGGTGACTTCTTTTAGTTAAAGGGAATGTTTTTAATATATCTAATGTAAATAGTGCAAGTGGGAGGTTGGGAACCCTCGACCCGCCCGCCAAAAGTTTGGGACATGCAGTAACTATCTATTTACGGTGCATGATCTGTGGTGATGCGTGCACCACCCTAGAAGTGGTCAGAAATAGATTGTGGAGATGTGGTAAAGTGCTTTAAGTATCGAGGATCAATCGTAAAAAATTTGGTGAATTATTGGAGTCCTTTTGGGTATTTTTCCATGAAAATTGCTCGTCGAGGTCAAAACTGGCCAAAACTGGCTCAAAAAAGGTCCAAAAATGACAAAAAATGGTGTGAAAAGGCTTCAATTTTCCCCATCAGTCACTGTGCCACGAGTGTTCCAGCTGAGTAAGTGTTTTTGAAGCCAGGTATTGGCACTTTCACCTCTCGTGTGGGGAAGGAAACAGGGTTCTTAAACGTGGTCTTGTGTGGTCCCACCGTGATTGCGTCCTGTTTTTGAGTGTGTGGAGTGAATAAGAGCTTTCTCTCTTAAATTTTGCACTTGGCAGATTGTATGGAAGTTAGGAGGTTTCCATGAATGTGTGTGTGAGAAATTTTGCACTTGGCAGATTGTATGGAAGTTAGGAGGTTGGCGCTACTCCAAAGAGTCCAACAGAATGGATTTTGGTGAAGCTTTTGCAATGGTTTGAGAGAGGCCTTTTTGTGGCTGGAGTTTTTGAGTTTTTGATGGTTGTTCTTGTATATTTTTGGTCACCATCAAGTGCGATTTCAAGTGTTGATCAACTCGACTCACCTTGTAGTGTCTGCGGGCAGGTAAGGGCTTGTAGGTCGAGGCGTTTGGAGTTTGAATCGAGATTTTGGGTAGTATTTTTTGTTGAGCTCTTGAGTGGTGGTGTGTGTGGGTTGAAATTTAAGTGAGTTCCTTGTGTGGTGTTGAGTTGTCTGGGTGTGCGAGTGTGTGCATGACGTCTTTTGCTCCATCATCCTTTGGTGATCCCACTGGGAGCGAAAATTGCCGGTTGTGCACCCAAAATTTGGACTTTGAGCAAAAATGTATGAATATTTTGGATGTTTAGGGGAGTTTCATGATAGTGTTGCCATTCCAACCATCAATTTTTACAGGTTCCGAGGATGCAGACAATTGGCTTGCATCATATGAGTTCGACTTGACATGTTTATGCCGTGGAGTTCCAAGTGAGGCGCAAAAGCTTGCAGCTATCAATCTGGTGGTTAGAGGTAATGCAAGAGAATGGTTAAAGGGATTGTCACAAGATGATAAAGTGAACTAGGACAAGTTTAAGAGATGATTTTTGAAGCGGTTCAAGAAGGTGATTCCTCACCAAGATGCATGGAAACAGGTCACTAGTTTGTTTATGCAAGAGCACGAGTCTGTTTGCAGAATTTGTTCAAGATTTGATGATGCTTGGAGAGTTTGGAAAGATGCTCTATTGCATGTGGAAGGCATGTCTAAAGAGGAATTTTATTCCGCATTTACAAATAGCCAAAGAATACAGGTATTCACAAGTTTGTTGTGACCAATCCTTAAGTTGAAAGTGAAAGAGAAAGAGCCCAATTTCATGTGTGAAGCATTGAAAATAGCGCTATGGAAAGAGATAACGTTGTGCATTGCTACAGACATGAAATTCCCTTGCGTGGATGACATTTATGTGCATAAAGTCACAATTGTAGGTGCTCGTGCTAGCAAGGACGATAGCTTGGATACAGGTGTGGATGCCCATATGCGCAAAGTAAATGCAAATGGAGTATGTGAAGCAACTTTGGAGACCATGCACATGCCTATGGTGCAAAATGGCAAGGACATAGTAAATGAATGCAAAAGTTTGAGCACTAGTGTGGTGATAGTATTTTTGAAGAGTGTTTTCAATTTTGAGTGGAGTTGTTAATGCTTGGACTGATTGTCTCTTGGTCATGAAAAATAAAGAGAAGTTGTTGCGTCAAGGAGATAATGTGAGGTTTATGATTATCAATGGGATGAGCTCGAGTCATGAGATGCATTTTGAGGTATCTATGGTTTTGAGTGATTGTGATAGCTTACGGTGCGACTTGGCATGTGCCAACCTTGGAGAAGATTCATATCATGCATGGGATCCAGGTGGGTGGTGGCATTTTTGAAAAGAAAAAATACGCTTTTTCCCTTTGATAGGGGTGGTCTGCTTAAGAATGTAATTGGTTCTATGCGAACGCATAAATTTCCCTATGATCCTGAAGGAAGTTTACGGTCACTTTTATAGGTTTTTGTCTCCGTTTGATGCGAGTGTTGAGCATAAATGCTCAAATAAGGGTTCAACAATGATGATAAACCACTTTTGGTATGTACAAACTAGTGCATATATACAGTCATATGTACAAAAGGATGTAAATACATGCATTTGGGAGCCTTGAAAAGTGGTTTCATGTTTTAAAAATGATGTAGCGTGTGCACATTGTGAATGCTCGGGTTTGCGTGCCAGCAATTCGGCACATGTACATGCATGGATAGGTGTCACGGCCTTGGATATGGTTGTTGGTATCGTCTTTTAGTTCAAGGGAATGTTTTTAAGATTTCTTGAATGTAAATAATGCAAGTGGGAGGTGTGGGCACCCTCGACCCGCCCGAAAAGTTTGGGACATGCAGTAACTGTCTATTTACAGTGCCTGATCTGTGGTGATGCGTGCACCACCCTAGAAGTGGTCAAAAATAGAATGTGGGGATGTGGCAAAGTTCTTTGGGTATCAAGGATCAAGCGTACAAAATTTGGCGAATTATTGGAGACCATTTGGGATTTTTGCCGCAAAAATTGCCTGCCAGGGGTCAAAACTGGCCAACATTGGGTCAAAAAATGACCAAAAATGGTGTGAAAAGGCTTCAATTTGCTATATCAGTCACTGTGCCATGAGTGTTCTAGTTGAGGGAGTGTTTTTGAAGCCAAGTCTTGGTACTTTCACCTCTCGGTGTGGGGAACGAAGCAGGGTTCCTACAAGTGGTATAGTGGAGTTCTGTCACATTCGCGTCTTGTTTTCCCGGTGTGTGGAGGACTGAATAAGAGCTCTCTCTCTTCAATTTTGCACTTGGGAGAGTCTATGGAAGTTATGAGGTTTCCATGGATGTGTGTATGTGAGTAATTGAAGAAAGAAGGTGCTGCTTTCTGTAAGACTATGTGACCCTGTATCGGTGCCATTAGGATTGGCGCTACTCCAAAGAGTCCAACAAAGTGGAGTTTGCTGAAGCGTTTGCAATGGTTTGACAGAGGCCTTTTTGTTGCTGGATTTTTTGAGTTTTTGATGGTTTTTCTTGTATATTTTGGTCACCATCAAGTGCAATTTTAAGTGTTGATCAACTCGACTCACCTTGTAGTGTCTGCGGGCAGGCAAGGGCTTGTAGATCAAGGCGTTTGGAGTTTGAATCGAGCTTTTGGGTAGTATTTTTATTGAGGTCTTGAGTGGTGGTGTGTGTTGGTTGAAATTTAAGTGAATTCCTTGTGGTGTGGTGTTGAGTTGTCTGGGTGTGTGAGTGTGCGCACGGTGGAAAGGGGAAATGGGAAAACCACCAGCACATACTATGAAAGCCTCTCTATAGCCCAGTGATCTCACAACACCCCTATCCCCTATCTAACACACAACTAGAGACCTGATTTTCAATTGACTTTTGAACTTGCTTAACAGAACATCCCCGACTACACACCCAATCACCCAAAATGCAAGCATCCTCATCACAAAGAAAGCATCTCGATGCCCTCAAACACCTTGAGATCATTGATCGACCAACCTCAAGCTTTCCTTCTAGCCTTCATCCTCAAAGCAAATACCACAATCATATATAGAACACGACAATTGACATACCCATACAATCACGAGAGCAAAAATGAACACGATAACATTTGCACAAACAAAAATCCAACCTGACTAGTCTCAAAAGTGTTCAATGATGGACTTTTTTAGAAATCTCCTTTCTTTAGTCTTGGATCAGATGAACTCTTAGGAATTTTTCAAGCTGACCCCATCTTCCAATGTGCTTAGAGGCTGCCCTCCCCTTTACTTTAGCCTTGAGCCTCGGCTTTCCATTATTGGTGCTCCAGACTCTATTGGAAGAGTAAGGGAAAAAACTTAACAGATTGGTATTTTTTCTTCTTGCCTTCGAATGCTCTTTGACGGTGCTTTTTCCCTTTGACATCGGACCTTCCTCCCCAAAAAATGGGCTCCCTACCACCCTTTGCTCACCTCAAGGCGCCTTTTCCCAAAGCCGACCTGCCCTCGGCTCCTTACAGCGCTCTCACGAGCTACCCTTCTCCTCATGCAGCCCACTGGCGGCTCCAACTCCTACCAACCTGCAAGTCACCCCTGCTTTCCTTCAAGCAGCCCGCCTGTGTGGCCTCCAAACTGCAAGCAGCGCCTCTCCTGCCAACAGGCTTCCCCCTCCACGTCTCTGCTATCCTGGCAGCTCTCAGTCCCGACTCCCTGATTTCATGGGAGGCCAGCCTCTCCCTTTGCTCTTGGCCCCGCCATCTGCTGCCCCATGAGCCCCTGGCGGCCTTCCTGGGTGGCACCACCTCAAGCGACCCCTTTCTCCTCTCCCGCAACCGACTGAGGGTATTACGTCTTTAGCCCCCCCTCGACTACAACTGGCGATCACTTCATGCCCTCTTTGGCCTGCCCTGCATCCCTTTCGTGTTTTAGCCGGCCCCCCGGCCCTCCTGTGCCTCCTCCTGGATATGGTAGCTCGCCATCCCCTTCTTCCAGCTTGCTCATGGCCCCTTGGCAGCCGGCTCCTCATGCAGACTACCACCTGACCCTCTTGCCTTCAAGCACTCCAGACGTGGCGCCACCTTCTATCCACTGCAACTCGCGACGACTCCTCTTCTGCGGAGGAGCTCGTTTTTTTTAGCATGCTTTTTTAGGGCTTTTTTTTTTTTGACTTATGGTTTGGACCACGTTCCCACGAGAAAAGCAAGCCACGACAGAATAATTGTGCTTGGCTCCGCACACCTCAAAATGGGGCTTTAGGCTCTTGTGTCAAGGCCATCATGGACGCAAGAAAAATAGAAATCGCTCCCATAGTCTATCCTCTTATGTCGAGATCTCCGCCGCAAAAACAAAACCATGACGATCGTCACGGATGTCTTCCACATTGAGCTTATGTTTGCTTGCTCGGGGATCCTGCTTCCGACTTGTCGGGCTCGGAAAACAAATTCTTGACTTGCATATTGTCACATATGACATACATATCATGAAGACACCATCTCAAAATTACACCTATCATGGGTCCAAGCACCCTATTATAACCCTGTCTACTGCTATGCATCTGCTCCTTGGCATTTCCATGAGCCTGACATGACTTGCTGCACCATCATTGCCCACCCCCTCGTTGAGCATTCATGTTGAACCGTAGTATTGTTTAGGTAAAATAGTACTGCATAGAGAGAATGATATAAAATAGCTTATATAGCCTGCATAAGAAAAATGATGATCTAGCGGCTATATAGATAGGATGGAGATAAAGAGAAAATCATCTGCTACTGCATCACCCGCCAGGGTCAAATGGAAAGCGCACAGCTTCCCCAATCATAGTGTAGGCTCCACCTGGATCAAAAACAAAACAATGGCCGTGGCCATCCATCTGTAAAGCATGCATCTTCAAGACTTCCTTTGCACTTGTAGGCCAAAAGATAGGTCACCCTTCCAACTCTTCATAACCTGGAGCTTTGTCACCCTGCATCCACAAGCCTTCGTGCCAACCATAAACAAGCTTTCAACCACTTGAAGCATTGGTACCATAAGCAGCTATCATGTCACATGTTAGAGAACTCTCCATAGTATAGTCTTCTTCAAAAAAACCTCGCCACTAACAGAAACACCTGTAAAGCAACCTCCAATAACACATGTATCCATAGCATCACATAAAATAGCAAGACCCTGCCATTTGCCTCCAACTGCGCATAGCAAAGAGAACCTATATCCAAACCCTCTGTAAACGGTGCCAAGGCCACCTCTTCATACTCAAGAAGATGACTTGTTAGAGCTTCAACCTGTTCAAATACCTCATCACCTACAAGGTTGGCGGCACCTTCCTCTTTGCATGGAGCCTCACTCTTATAGGCTGCACCTGTATCAGTCTCCATAGAGTCATCTGCTCCATAGATTCATCTGCTGGAGCTAACTCTCCACGGCTACACACAACCTCTACCACTTCACAATACACCTCTACATGCTCACCAAGGCAAGGTTGCCCCACCCCCCCGCATAGACAAATCACTTTGACATACCTCTGTTTTTGCTTCTAGCTCCTGCAAGTCATCCTCTAGAAATTTTCTCTTCAATCAAACTGGATGCACAATCAAACCATACCTCTTCCTCCAATAGGGACTCACCATCACACGACACAAGAGATGGCTACTCGACTGGCTAGTTCACACACAAGGCATCTCCACACTTGCACTATGCCCCTCTAGTTTTACCTTCAAATGACTGGCAGGAAACTCGCATACATTGTTCATCATTTCATCCACATAAAAAACATCATAAGTCTCATACCTAGAGACAGGGATTATGTCTCCCATGTAGCATATGTATCCAAACTGCTGCTGGAGCTATGGGAACTGTCGGACTCCTCTTTTGAACTTGCCAATTCTTGTATCGGCCACTGCTACCTTCCTCGTTGCTGGTTCTGGAACCAACAATTCTTCTTTAAGATCTTTTATCACTTTGTCCTCTTGAGGAAGCAAGCTGGGTGGCACTCTAAATATGCCCCTCTATATCCTTTGAGACTTGGTTGGCACTTCTTCTACCTCTTCTACCCTGGCATCCTCTTCACGTGCTTTGATCACATTCATATCAATAAGAAAAGGAGCTTTTACCTCTTGATGCTCTTTAATTTGTTTGGACTTAGAACCACTTGCTACCATGACTGCCGACTGTAGCAAGTGCCTCCATCTTCTTCTTCATCTTTCGACTCTTTGCTCTGGTGACTTCGATAGCTTCATCAAAGGTCCTTGGATCTTTATAATCGACTCTCTCACGAACATAAGGATGCAAGCATGATAGAAACTTTTCCATCTTAAAGAATCCCGCATTGGTTGCTTGGGTAGCAGCCACAAAATCCCTCCAATAATAAGCTTCAAATCTATCAACAAAAGCATCGAAATTTGCACTTACTTCCTATTGCAAACCTTTGAGCTTTGCATCTGCTTCTGAAGCAGACACCACCTTTCGATACCTTTGTAAGAATTGCTTGCGAAATCCGATCCAGTCCTGCTTGTGCACATCTTCTAAGCCATTGAACCAAACTTTTGCTTTACCTTGCAAAAAAAAAGGTAGAGTTTTGCAGCTTCGTTTCATCACCTGGCATCTGCAATATTGCCGCATAAATAGCTCAAAACCGGCAATCCACTTGTCACCATATTTGTCTCCTTTGAACACCAGACCAAACTCCTGCTTTATCTTGATTCACGAATACTTGGTCGGGATGCAATCAGTGGGTCCTCAGTGGGGGCACCACAAGATGGAAAGGGGGAAATGGGAAAACCACCCAGCACATACTATAAAAAGCCTCTCTATAGCCCAGTGATCTCACAACACCCCTATCCCCTCCCTATCTAACACACAACTAGAGACCTGATTTGAATTGACTATTGAACTTGCTCACCTGAACATCCCCGACTACACACACCCAATCACCCAAGATGCAAGCATCCTCATCACAAAGAAAGCATCTCGATGACCTCAAACACCTTGAGATCATTGATCGACCAACCTCAAGCTTTCCTACTAGCCTTCATCCTCAAAGCAAATACCACAATCATATATAGAACATGACAATTGACATACACGAGAGTAAAAATGAACACGATAACATTTGCACAAATAGCAATCCAACCCGACTATTCTCAAAAGTGTTCAATGATGGACTTATGCAGAAATCACCCTCCTTTAGTCTTGGATCAGACGAACCCCTCTTGGGTAATTTTCAAGCTGATCCGATCTTCCAATGTGCTTACAGGCTGCCCTCCCCTTTACCTTAGCCTTGAGCTCGGCTTTCCGATATTGGCGCTCCAGACTCTATTGGAAGAGTAAGGGAAAAAACCTAACAGATTGGCGTTTTTTCTTCTTGCCTTCGAATGCTCTGTGCTGGTGCTTTTTCCCTTTGACGTCGGACTTTCCTCCCCCAAAATGGGCTCCCTACCACCCTTTGCTCACCTCAAGGCGCCTTTTCCCAAATCCGACCTGCCATCTGCTCCTTACTGCGCTCTCACGAGCTACCCTCCTCCTCATGTAGCCCACTGGCGGCTCCAACTCCTGCAAACCTGCAAGTCGCCCCTCCTTTCCTTCAAGCAGCCCGCCTGTGTGGCCTCCAACCTGCAAGCAGCGCCTCTCCTGCAGGCTGCCCCCTCTACACCTCTGCTGTCCTGGCGGCTCTCAACTCCGATTCCCTGATTTCATGCGAGGCTGGCCTCTCCCTTTGCTCTCAGCCCCGCCACCTGCTGCCCTATATTGAGCCCCTGGCGTAGGTGGCGCCACCTCTGGCGACCCCTTTCCTCCTCTCCTGCAACCGACTAACGGTATTACATCTGCAGTCCCCCCTCGACTACAACTGGCTCTCACTCCATGCCCTCTATGGCCTGCCCTGCATCCTTTTCGTGTCTGAAGCCGGCCCCCCGGCCCTCCTGTGCCTCCTCCTGGATATGGCAGCTCGCCATCCCCCTTGCTCACGGACCCTTGGCGGCCCGTTTCCTCATGCAGACTATCACCTGGCCCTGTTGACTTTAAGCACTCCAGACGTGGCACCACCTTCTATCCACTGCTACTAGCGACTCCTCCTCTTATTTTTTAGCAGCAGCTCGTTTTTTTTAGCATGGTTTTTAAGGAAATATTTTTTATTTATTTTTTTTTGACTTCTGGTTTGGACCACGTTCCCACGAGCAAAGCAAGCCACGACCGAATAATTGTGCTTGGCTCCGCACACCTCAACATGGGCTTCAGGCTCTTGTGTCAAGGCCATCATGGCCGCAAGAAAAATAGAAAACCGCTCCCATAGTCAATCCCTGATGTCGAGATCTCTACCGCGAAAAAAAAACAATGACGATCGTCACGGACGTCTTCCACATTGAGCTTAGTTTCGCATGCTCGGGGATCCTGCTTCCGACTTTTCCGGCTCGAAAACCAATGCTTGACCTGCATATTGGCACATATGACATACATATCTTGAGGACACCATTTCAAAATTACACCTATCATGGGTCCAAGCACCCTGTTATCACCGTGTCTACTGCTATGCATCTGCTCCTGGCATTTCCATAAGCCTGACATGACTTGGCTGCACCAAAGGCGTCTTTTGCTCCATCATCCTTTGGCGATCCCACTGGGGAGCAAAAATTGTTGGTTGTGCACCCAAAATTTGGATTTTGAGGAGTGATGTTTGCACATTTTGGATGTTGAGGGGAGTTTCATGATGGTGTTTCCGTTCCAACCATCAATTTTCTAAGGTTCCAAGGATGCAGACAATTGGATTGCATCATATGAGTTCGACTTGACATGTTTATGACGTGCAGTTCCAAGTGAGGCGCAAAAGCTTGCAGGTATCAATCTGGTGGTCAGAGGTAATGCAAGACAATGGTTTGAGGGATTGTCACAAGATGATAAAGCGAATTCGGACACGTTTAAGAGATGCTTTTTGAAGCAGTTCAAGAAGGTGATTCCTCACCAAGATGCATGAAACAGGTCACTAGTTTGTTTATGCAAGAGCACGAGTCTGTTGCAGAATTTTGTGTCAAGATTTGATGATGATGCTTGGAGAGTTTGAAAGATTCTCTAATGCATGTGGAAGCCATGTCTAAAGAGGAATTTATTCCACATTTACAAATAGCCAAAGAATACACGTATTCACAAGTTTGTTGCGACCAATCCTTAAGTTGAAAGTGCAAGAGAAAGAGCTTTGTAGTAACATGATATGGATTCTTGCTTTGATGATGAGATGGTAGGCTATGGACAAGGACTTTCTACACCGAGTGAAGATGATGCAAGAGAGGATGATGCTATGATGGTTAAGTATAAATTTTTTGAGGATGGGACAGACAAGAATGTTAAAGTGATCTTTTGCTTGCACGATGATGTGATGGATGCATTTCACATGTTGTATGTTTGGGCCATATCCCTTTATCTGTGAAGATCCTGATTGGCAGTTAGAGAGAGTCTGGGCTAGTTGGCATGATGAAGACTTGGTTATAATGTGCTATGTGTCTTTGTATGCATGTTTCCAGCTTTTCAAGTGGAAGATGCCTTCTGTGGAAGAAGAAGGTGTTGGGGATAGTGTCTTTGAAGAGCGTTTTCAATTTTGGAGTGGAGTTGTTAATGCTTGGAGTGATGGTCTCTTGGTCATGAAAAATGAAGAGCAACTGTTGCGTCAAGGAGATAACGTGAGGTTTATGATTATCAATGTGGTGAGCTCGAGTCATGAGATGCATTTTGAGGTATCTATGGTTTTGAGTGATTGTGATGGGTTATGGTGCTTCATGGCATGTGACACCTTGGAGAAGATTCATATCATGCATGGGATCCAGGTGGGTGGTGGCATTTTGAAGAGAAAAAAAATGCTTTTTCCTTTGATAGGGGTGTTCTTCTTGAGCATGTATTTGGTTCTATACGGATACATAAGTTTCCATATGATCCTGGACGAAGTTACGGTCACTTTTATAGGTTTTTGTCACTCCTTGATGCGAGTGTTGATTTTTAAATACTCAACTAGGGTTCGACAATGATGATAAACCACTTTTGGTATGTACAAACTAGTGCATATATACATGGTCATATGTACAAAAGGATGTAAATACATGCTTTGGGAGCTTGAAAATTGTTTCATGTTTTTAAAAATGATGTAGCGTGTGACATTCTGAATAGTCGGGTTTCGTGTGCCACATTAGGCACAAGTACAATGCCTAGATAGTGGGTCAGGCCCGTAATAGATTGTTTGGTGGCTCATTTAGATTCTCAGGGATTTTAACAATCTTTCTTGCATGCATTAATTTACATTCAAGAAAGATTAAAAAAAATCCCTTGAACTAAAAGAAGCCACCAACAACTATATCCAAGGCCATGACACCCTATCTAGGCATGTACTTGTGCCTAACTGCTGGCACACGAACCCGACTATTCACAATGTGCACACGCTACATCATTTTTAAAACATGAAACCACTTTTCAAAGCTCCCAAATGCATGTATTTACATCCTTTTGTACATATGACCATGTATATATGCACTAGTTTGTACATACCAAAAGTGGTTTATCATCATTGTCGAACCCCTAGTTGAGTATTTAAAAATCAACACTCGCATCAAAGAGTGACAAAAACCTATAAAAGTGACCGTAACTTCGTCCAGGATCATATGGAAACTTATGTATCCGTATAGAACCAAATACATGCTCAAGAAGAACACCCCTATCAAAGGAAAAAGCATTTTTTTTCTCTTCAAAATGCCACCACCCACCTGGATCCCATGCATGATATGAATCTTCTCAAGGTGTCACATGCCATGAAGCACCATAACCCATCACAATCACTCAAAACCATAGATACCTCAAAATGCATCTCATGACTCGAGCTCACCACATTGATAATCATAAACCTCACGTTATCTCCTTGACGCAACAGTTGCTCTTCATTTTTCATGACCAAGAGACCATCACTCCAAGCATTAACAACTCCACTCCAAAATTGAAAACGCTCTTCAAAGACACTATCCCCAACACCTTCTTCTTCCACAGAAGGCATCTTCCACTTGAAAAGCTGGAAACATGCATACAAAGACACATAGCACATTATAACCAAGTCTTCATCATGCCAACTAGCCCCAAGACTCTCTAACTGCCAATCAGGATCTTCACAGATAAAGGGATATGGCCCAAACATACAACATGTGAAATGCATCCATCACATCATCGTGCAAGCAAAAGATCACTTTAACATTCTTGTCTGTCCCATCCTCAAAAAATTTATACTTAACCATCATAGCATCATCCTCTCTTGCATCATCTTCACTCGGTGTAGAAAGTCCTTGTCCATAGCCTACCATCTCATCATCAAAGCAAGAATCCATATCATGTTACTACAAAGCTCTTTCTCTTGCACTTTCAACTTAAGGATTGGTCGCAACAAACTTGTGAATACGTGTATTCTTTGGCTATTTGTAAATGTGGAATAAAATTCCTCTTTAGACATGGCTTCCACATGCATTAGAGAATCTTTCCAAACTCTCCAAGCATCATCAAATCTTGACCAAAATTCTGCAACAGACTCGTGCTCTTGCATAAACAAACTAGTGACCTGTTTCCATGCATCTTGGTGAGGAATCACCTTCTTGAACTGCTTCAAAAAGCATCTCTTAAACGTGTCCGAATTCGCTTTATCATCTTGTGACAATCCCTCAAACCATTGTCTTGCATTACCTCTGACCACCAGATTGATACCTGCAAGCTTTTGCGCCTCACTTGGAACTGCACGTCATAAACATGTCAAGTCGAACTCATATGATGCAATCCAATTGTCTGCATCCTTGGAACCTTAGAAAATTGATGGTTGGAACGGAAACACCATCATGAAACTCCCCTCAACATCCAAAATGTGCAAACATCACTCCTCAAAATCCAAATTTGGGTGCACAACCAACAATTTTTGCTCCCCAGTGGGATCGCCAAAGGATGATGGAGCAAAAGACGCCTTTGGTGCAGCCAAGTCATGTCAGGCTTATGGAAATGCCAGGAGCAGATGCATAGCAGTAGACACGGTGATAACAGGGTGCTTGGACCCATGATAGGTGTAATTTTGAAATGGTGTCCTCAAGATATGTATGTCATATGTGCCAATATGCAGGTCAAGCATTGGTTTTCCGAGCCGGAAAAGTCGGAAGCAGGATCCCCGAGCATGCGAAACTAAGCTCAATGTGGAAGACGTCCGTGACGATCGTCATTGTTTTTTTTTCGCGGTAGAGATCTCGACATCAGAGGATTGACTATGGGAGCGGTTTCTATTTTTTCTTGCGGCCATGATGGCCTTGACACAAGAGCCTGAAGCCCCATGTTGAGGTGTGCGGAGCCAAGCACAATTATTCGGTCGTGGCTTGCTTTGCTCGTGGGAACGTGGTCCAAACCAGAAGTCAAAAAAATAAAATAAAAAATATTTCCTTAAAAACCATGCTAAAAAAAACGAGCTGCTGCTAAAAAATAAGAGGAGGAGTCGCTAGTAGCAGTGGATAGAAGGTGGTGCCACGTCTGGAGTGCTTAAAGTCAACAGGGCCAGGTGATAGTCTGCATGAGGAACCGGCCGCCAAGGGTCCGTGAGCAAGGGGATGGCGAGCTGCCATATCCAGGAGGAGGCACAGGAGGGCCGGGGGGCCGCTTCAGACACGAAAAGGATGCAGGGCAGGCCATAGAGGGCATGGAGTGAGAGCCAGTTGTAGTCGAGGGGGACTGCAGATGTAATACCGTTAGTCGGTTGCAGGAGAGGAGAAAGGGTCGCCAGAGGTGGCGCCACCTACGCCAGGGGCTCAATATAGGGCAGCAGGTGGCGGGGCTGAGAGCAAAGGGAGAGGCCAGCCTCGCATGAAATCAGGGAATCGGAGTTGAGAGCCGCCAGGACAGCAGAGGTGTAGAGGGGGCAGCCTGCAGGAGAGGCGCTGCTTGCAGGTTGGAGGCCACACAGGCGGGCTGCTTGAAGGAAAGGAGGGGCGACTTGCAGGTTTGCAGGAGTTGGAGCCGCCAGTGGGCTACATGAGGAGGAGGGTAGCTCGTGAGAGCGCAGTAAGGAGCAGATGGCAGGTCGGATTTGGGAAAAGGCGCCTTGAGGTGAGCAAAGGGTGGTAGGGAGCCCATTTTGGGGGAGGAAAGTCCGACGTCAAAGGGAAAAAGCACCAGCACAGAGCATTCGAAGGCAAGAAGAAAAAACGCCAATCTGTTAGGTTTTTTCCCTTACTCTTCCAATAGAGTCTGGAGCGCCAATATCGGAAAGCCGAGGCTCAAGGCTAAGGTAAAGGGGAGGGCAGCCTGTAAGCACATTGGAAGATCGGATCAGCTTGAAAATTACCCAAGAGGGGTTCGTCTGATCCAAGACTAAAGGAGGGTGATTTCTGCATAAGTCCATCATTGAACACTTTTGAGACTAGTCGGGTTGGATTGCTATTTGTGCAAATGTTATCGTGTTCATTTTTACTCTCGTGTATGTCAATTGTCATGTTCTATATATGATTGTGGTATTTGCTTTGAGGATGAAGGCTAGTAGGAAAGCTTGAGGTTGGTCGATCAATGATCTCAAGGTGTTTGAGGTCATCGAGATGCTTTCTTTGTGATGAGGATGCTTGCATCTTGGGTGATTGGGTGTGTAGTCGGGGATGTTCAGGTGAGCAAGTTCAATAGTCAATTCCAAATCAGGTCTCTAGTTGTGTGTTAGATAGGGAGGGGATAGGGGTGTTGTGAGATCACTGGGCTATAGAGAGGCTTTTATAGTATGTGCTGGTGGTTTCCCATTTCCCCCTTTCCATCTTGTGGTGCCCCCACTGAGGACCCACTGATTGCATCCCGACCAAGTATTCGTGAATCAAGATAAAGCAGGAGTTTGGTCTGGTGTTCAAAGGAGACAATATGGTGACAAGTGGATTGCCGGTTTTGAGCTATTTATGCGGCAATATTGCAGATGCCAGGTGATGAAACGAAGCTGCAAACTCTACCTTTTTTTTTGCAAGGTAAAGCAAAAGTTTGGTTCAATGGCTTAGAAGATGTGCACAAGCAGGACTGGATCGGATTTCGCAAGCAATTCTTACAAAGGTATCGAAAGGTGGTGTCTGCTTCAGAAGCAGATGCAAAGCTCAAAGGTTTGCAATAGGAAGTAAGTGCAAATTTCGATGCTTTTGTTGATAGATTTGAAGCTTATTATTGGAGGGATTTTGTGGCTGCTACCCAAGCAACCAATGCGGGATTCTTTAAGATGGAAAAGTTTCTATCATGCTTGCATCCTTATGTTCGTGAGAGAGTCGATTATAAAGATCCAAGGACCTTTGATGAAGCTATCGAAGTCACCAGAGCAAAGAGTCGAAAGATGAAGAAGAAGATGGAGGCACTTGCTACAGTCGGCAGTCATGGTAGCAAGTGGTTCTAAGTCCAAACAAATTAAAGAGCATCAAGAGGTAAAAGCTCCTTTTCTTATTGATATGAATGTGATCAAAGCACGTGAAGAGGATGCCAGGGTAGAAGAGGTAGAAGAAGTGCCAACCAAGTCTCAAAGGATATAGAGGGGCATATTTAGAGTGCCACCCAGCTTGCTTCCTCAAGAGGACAAAGTGATAAAAGATCTTAAAGAAGAATTGTTGGTTCCAGAACCAGCAACGAGGAAGGTAGCAGTGGCCGATACAAGAATTGGCAAGTTCAAAAGAGGAGTCCGACAGTTCCCATAGCTCCAGCAGCAGTTTGGATACATATGCTACATGGGAGACATAATCCCTGTCTTCTAGGTATGAGACTTATGATGTTTTTTATGTGGATGAAATGATGAACAATGTATGCGAGTTTCCTGCCAGTCATTTGAAGGTAAAACTAGAGGGGCATAGTGCAAGTGTGGAGATGCCTTGTGTGTGAACTAGCCAGTCGAGTAGCCATCTCTTGTGTCGTGTGATGGTGAGTCCCTATGAGGAGGAAGAGGTATGGTTTGATTGTGCATCCAGTTTGATTGAAGAGAAAATTTCTGAGGATGACTTGCAGGAGCTAGAAGCAAAAACAGAGGTATGTCAAAGTGATTTGTCTATGCGGGGGGTGGGGCAACCTTGCCTTGGTGAGCATGTAGAGGTGTATTGTGAAGTGGTAGAGGTTGTGTGTAGCCGTGGAGAGTTAGCTCCAGCAGATGAATCTATGGAGCAGATGACTCTATGGAGACTGATACAGGTGCAGCCTATAAGAGTGAGGCTCCATGCAAAGAGGAAGGTGCCGCCAACCTTGTAGGTGATGAGGTATTTGAACAGGTTGAAGCTCTAACAAGTCATCTTCTTGAGTATGAAGAGGTGGCCTTGGCACCGTTTACAGAGGGTTTGGATATAGGTTCTCTTTGCTATGCGCAGTTGGAGGCAAATGGCAGGGTCTTGCTATTTTATGTGATGCTATGGATACATGTGTTATTGGAGGTTGCTTTACAGGTGTTTCTGTTAGTGGCGAGGTTTTTTTGAAGAAGACTATACTATGGAGAGTTCTCTAACATGTGACATGATAGCTGCTTATGGTACCAATGCTTCAAGTGGTTGAAAGCTTGTTTATGGTTGGCACGAAGGCTTGTGGATGCAGGGTGACAAAGCTCCAGGTTATGAAGAGTTGGAAGGGTGACCTATCTTTTGGCCTACAAGTGCAAAGGAAGTCTTGAAGATGCATGCTTTACAGATGGATGGCCACGGCCATTGTTTTGTTTTTGATCCAGGTGGAGCCTACACTATGATTGGGGAAGCTGTGCGCTTTCCATTTGACCCTGGCGGGTGTGATGCAGTAGCAGATGATTTTCTCTTTATCTCCATCCTATCTATATAGCCGCTAGATCATCATTTTTCTTATGCAGGCTATATAAGCTATTTTATATCATTCTCTCTATGCAGTACTATTTTACCTAAACAATACTACGGTTCAACATGAATGCTCAACGAGGGGGTGGGCAATGATGGTGCAGCCAAGTCATGTCAGGCTCATGGAAATGCCAGGAGCAGATGCATAGCAGTAGACAGGGTTATAATAGGGTGCTTGGACCCATGATAGGTGTAATTTTGAGATGGTGTCTTCATGATATGTATGTCATATGTGACAATATGCAAGTCAAGAATTTGTTTTCCGAGCCCGACAAGTCGGAAGCAGGATCCCCGAGCAAGCAAACATAAGCTCAATGTGGAAGACATCCGTGACGATCGTCATGGTTTTGTTTTTGCGGCGGAGATCTCGACATAAGAGGATAGACTATGGGAGCGATTTCTATTTTTCTTGCGTCCATGATGGCCTTGACACAAGAGCCTAAAGCCCCATTTTGAGGTGTGCGGAGCCAAGCACAATTATTCTGTCGTGGCTTGCTTTTCTCGTGGGAACGTGGTCCAAACCATAAGTCAAAAAAAAAAAAGCCCTAAAAAAGCATGCTAAAAAAAACGAGCTCCTCCGCAGAAGAGGAGTCGTCGCGAGTTGCAGTGGATAGAAGGTGGCGCCACGTCTGGAGTGCTTGAAGGCAAGAGGGTCAGGTGGTAGTCTGCATGAGGAGCCGGCTGCCAAGGGGCCATGAGCAAGCTGGAAGAAGGGGATGGCGAGCTACCATATCCAGGAGGAGGCACAGGAGGGCCGGGGGCCGGCTAAAACACGAAAGGGATGCAGGGCAGGCCAAAGAGGGCATGAAGTGATCGCCAGTTGTAGTCGAGGGGGGGCTAAAGACGTAATACCCTCAGTCGGTTGCGGGAGAGGAGAAAGGGGTCGCTTGAGGTGGTGCCACCCAGGAAGGCCGCCAGGGGCTCATGGGGCAGCAGATGGCGGGGCCAAGAGCAAAGGGAGAGGCTGGCCTCCCATGAAATCAGGGAGTCGGGACTGAGAGCTGCCAGGATAGCAGAGACGTGGAGGGGGAAGCCTGTTGGCAGGAGAGGCGCTGCTTGCAGTTTGGAGGCCACACAGGCGGGCTGCTTGAAGGAAAGCAGGGGTGACTTGCAGGTTGGTAGGAGTTGGAGCCGCCAGTGGGCTGCATGAGGAGAAGGGTAGCTCGTGAGAGCGCTGTAAGGAGCCGAGGGCAGGTCGGCTTTGGAAAAGGCGCCTTGAGGTGAGCAAAGGGTGGTAGGGAGCCCATTTTTTGGGGAGGAAGGTCCGATGTCAAAGGGAAAAAGCACCGTCAAAGAGCATTCGAAGGCAAGAAGAAAAAATACCAATCTGTTAAGTTTTTTCCCTTACTCTTCCAATAGAGTCTGGAGCACCAATAATGGAAAGCCGAGGCTCAAGGCTAAAGTAAAGGGGAGGGCAGCCTCTAAGCACATTGGAAGATGGGGTCAGCTTGAAAAATTCCTAAGAGTTCATCTGATCCAAGACTAAAGAAAGGAGATTTCTAAAAAAGTCCATCATTGAACACTTTTGAGACTAGTCAGGTTGGATTTTTGTTTGTGCAAATGTTATCGTGTTCATTTTTGCTCTCGTGATTGTATGGGTATGTCAATTGTCGTGTTCTATATATGATTGTGGTATTTGCTTTGAGGATGAAGGCTAGAAGGAAAGCTTGAGGTTGGTCGATCAATGATCTCAAGGTGTTTGAGGGCATCGAGATGCTTTCTTTGTGATGAGGATGCTTGCATTTTGGGTGATTGGGTGTGTAGTCGGGATGTTCTGTTAAGCAAGTTCAAAAGTCAATTGAAAATCAGGTCTCTAGTTGTGTGTTAGATAGGGGATAGGGGTGTTGTGAGATCACTGGGCTATAGAGAGGCTTTCATAGTATGTGCTGGTGGTTTTCCCATTTCCCCCTTTCCACCGTGCGCACACTCACACACCCAGACAACTCAACACCACACCACAAGGAATTCACTTAAATTTCAACCAACACACACCACCACTCAAGACCTCAATAAAAATACTACCCAAAAGCTCGATTCAAACTCCAAACGCCTTGATCTACAAGCCCTTGCCTGCCCGCAGACACTACAAGGTGAGTCGAGTTGATCAACACTTAAAATTGCACTTGATGGTGACCAAAATATACAAGAAAAACCATCAAAAACTCAAAAAATCCAGCAACAAAAGGCCTCTGTCAAACCATTGCAAACGCTTCAGCAAACTCCACTTTGTTGGACTCTTTGGAGTAGCGCCAATCCTAATGGCACCGATACAGGGTCACATAGTCTTACAGAAAGCAGCACCTTCTTTCTTCAATTACTCACATACACACATCCATGGAAACCTCATAACTTCCATAGACTCTCCCAAGTGCAAAATTGAAGAGAGAGAGCTCTTATTCAGTCCTCCACACACCGGAAAACAAGACGCGAATGTGACAGAACTCCACTATACCACTTGTAGGAACCCTGCTTCGTTCCCCACACCGAGAGGTGAAAGTACCAAGACTTGGCTTCAAAAACACTCCCTCAACTAGAACACTCATGGCACAGTGACTGATATAGCAAATTGAAGCCTTTTCACACCATTTTTGGTCATTTTTTGACCCAATGTTTGGCCAGTTTTGACCCCTGGCAGGCAATTTTTGCGGCAAAAATCCCAAATGGTCTCCAATAATTCGCCAAATTTTGTACGCTTGATCCTTGATACCCAAAGAACTTTGCCACATCCCCACATTCTATTTTTGACCACTTCTAGGGTGGTGCACGCATCACCACAGATCAGGCACTGTAAATAGACAGTTACTGCATGTCCCAAACTTTTCGGGCGGGTCGAGGGTGCCCACACCTCCCACTTGCATTATTTACATTCAAGAAATCTTAAAAACATTCCCTTGAACTAAAAGACGATACCAACAACCATATCCAAGGCCGTGACACCCTATCCATGCATGTACATGTGCCGAATTGCTGGCACGCAAACCCGAGCATTCACAATGTGCACACGCTACATCATTTTTAAAACATGAAACCACTTTTCAAGGCTCCCAAATGCATGTATTTACATCCTTTTGTACATATGACTGTATATATGCACTAGTTTGTACATACCAAAAGTGGTTTATCATCATTGTTGAACCCTTATTTGAGCATTTATGCTCAACACTCGCATCAAACGGAGACAAAAACCTATAAAAGTGACCGTAAACTTCCTTCAGGATCATAGGGAAATTTATGCGTTCGCATAGAACCAATTACATTCTTAAGCAGACCACCCCTATCAAAGGGAAAAGCGTATTTTTTCTTTTCAAAATGCCACCACCCACCTGGATCCCATGCATGATATGAATCTTCTCCAAGGTTGGCACATGCCAAGTCGCACCGTAAGCTATCACAATCACTCAAAACCATAGATACCTCAAAATGCATCTCATGACTCGAGCTCATCCCATTGATAATCATAAACCTCACATTATCTCCTTGACGCAACAACTTCTCTTTATTTTTCATGACCAAGAGACAATCAGTCCAAGCATTAACAACTCCACTCCAAAATTGAAAACACTCTTCAAAAATACTATCACCACACTAGTGCTCAAACTTTTGCATTCATTTACTATGTCCTTGCCATTTTGCACCATAGGCATGTGCATGGTCTCCAAAGTTGCTTCACATACTCCATTTGCATTTACTTTGCGCATATGGGCATCCACACCTGTATCCAAGCTATCGTCCTTGCTAGCACGAGCACCTACAATTGTGACTTTATGCACATAAATGTCATCCACGCAAGGGAATTTCATGTCTGTAGCAATGCACAACGTTATCTCTTTCCATAGCGCTATTTTCAATGCTTCACACATGAAATTGGGCTCTTTCTCTTTCACTTTCAACTTAAGGATTGGTCACAACAAACTTGTGAATACCTGTATTCTTTGGCTATTTGTAAATGCGGAATAAAATTCCTCTTTAGACATGCCTTCCACATGCAATAGAGCATCTTTCCAAACTCTCCAAGCATCATCAAATCTTGAACAAAATTCTGCAAACAGACTCGTGCTCTTGCATAAACAAACTAGTGACCTGTTTCCATGCATCTTGGTGAGGAATCACCTTCTTGAACCGCTTCAAAAATCATCTCTTAAACTTGTCCTAGTTCACTTTATCATCTTGTGACAATCCCTTTAACCATTCTCTTGCATTACCTCTAACCACCAGATTGATAGCTGCAAGCTTTTGCGCCTCACTTGGAACTCCACGGCATAAACATGTCAAGTCGAACTCATATGATGCAAGCCAATTGTCTGCATCCTCGGAACCTGTAAAAATTGATGGTTGGAATGGCAACACTATCATGAAACTCCCCTAAACATCCAAAATATTCATACATTTTTGCTCAAAGTCCAAATTTTGGGTGCACAACCGGCAATTTTCGCTCCCAGTGGGATCACCAAAGGATGATGGAGCAAAAGACGTCATGCACACACTCGCACACCCAGACAACTCAACACCACACAAGGAACTCACTTAAATTTCAACCCACACACACCACCACTCAAGAGCTCAACAAAAAATACTACCCAAAATCTCGATTCAAACTCCAAACGCCTCGACCTACAAGCCCTTACCTGCCCGCAGACACTACAAGGTGAGTCGAGTTGATCAACACTTGAAATCGCACTTGATGGTGACCAAAATATACAAGAACAACCATCAAAAACTCAAAAACTCCAGCCACAAAAGGCCTCTCTCAAACCATTGCAAAAGCTTCACCAAAATCCATTCTGTTGGACTCTTTGGAGTAGCGCCAACCTCCTAACTTCCATACAATCTGCCAAGTGCAAAATTTCTCACACACACACATTCATGGAAACCTCCTAACTTCCATACAATCTGCCAAGTGCAAAATTTAAGAGAGAAAGCTCTTATTCACTCCACACACTCAAAAACAGGACGCAATCACGGTGGGACCACACAAGACCACGTTTAAGAACCCTGTTTCCTTCCCCACACCGAGAGGTGAAAGTGCCAATACCTGGCTTCAAAAACACTTACTCAGCTGGAACACTCGTGGCACAGTGACTGATGGGGAAAATTGAAGCCTTTTCACACCATTTTTTGTCATTTTTGGACCTTTTTTGAGCCAGTTTTGGCCAGTTTTGACCCTCGACGAGCAATTTTCATGGAAAAATACCCAAAAGGACTCCAATAATTCACCAAATTTTTTACGATTGATCCTCGATACTTAAAGCACTTTACCACATCTCCACAATCTATTTCTGACCACTTCTAGGGTGGTGCACGCATCACCACAGATCATGCACCGTAAATAGATAGTTACTGCATGTCCCAAACTTTTTGGGCGGGTCGAGGGTTCCCACACCTCCCACTTGCACTATTTACATTCAAGATATATTAAAAACATTCCCTTTAACTAAAAGAAGTCACCAACAACCATATCCAAGGCCGTGACACCCTATCCAAGCATGTACATGTGCCCAACTATTGTCACGCAAACCCGACTATTCACAATTGCACACGCTACATCATTTTTAAAACATGAAATCACTTTTCAAAGCTCTGAAATGCATGTATTTACATCCTTTTGTACATATGACCATGTATATATGCACTAGTTTGTATAGACCAAAAGTGGTTTATCATCATTGCCAAACCCTTAGTTGAGCATTTATGCTCAACATTAAGTGACAAAAACCTATAAAAGTGACCGTCAACTTCCTCCAGAATCATAGGGAAACTTATGTGTCCGCATAGAACCAAATACATGCTTAAGCAGACCACCCCTATCAAAGGTAAAAACGTATTTTTTCTTTCCAAAATGCCACCACCCACCTGGATCCCATGCATGATATGAAGCTTCCCCAAGGTCGGCACATGCCATGTCACACCATAAGCTATCACAATCACTCAAAACCATAAATACCTCAAAATGCATCTCATGAGTCGAGCTTATCCCATTCATAATCATAAACCTCACATTATCTCCTTGATGCAAAAATTTCTCTTCATTTTTCATGACCAAGAGACCATCACTCCAAGCATTAACAACTCCACTCCAAAATTGAAAATGCTCTTCAAAAAACCTATCACCAACACCTTCTTCTTCCACAGAAGGCATATTCCACTTGAAAAGCTGGAACATGCATACAAAGCCACGTAGCACATTATAACCAAGTCTTCATCATGACAACTAGCCCCAAGACTCGCTAACTGCCAATTAGGATCTTCACAAATAAAGGAATATGGCCCAAACATACAGCATGTGACATGCATCCATTACATCATCGTGCAACCAAAAGATCACTTTAATATCCTTGTCTGTCCATCGTCAAGAAATTTATACTTAACAACCAGAGGGCACGTAGCATTATGGACATCCCTTGGAGATGGCACTAGCATCAAATCCTTGCACACATAGAACTCATCCCTATAACCTTTATTACCCAATACCTTTGCATCACAACCACTAGAGGGTTGCCCAACACCCAGCTTTGGTAAAGCACATGGATCCAAGGTCACATCAACCATCATAGCATCATCCTCTCTTGCATCATCTTCACTCGGTGTAGAAAGTCCTTATCCATAGCCTACCATATCATCATCAAAGCAAGCATCCATATCATGTTGCTGCAAAGCTTTTTTCCAAAAGATACGTTGCTCTTTGTGCAAGGCTACCATATCCTTCAATGGATCTAGTGACTCTATGTCATCATTCCATACATCATTGCACCAACTCTCACAAACATCAGATGTGTCACCATCATAGGTTGTCTCATCCTTGTCTCATCATCTTCGCTTCCACACTAGTGCTCAAACTTTTTCATTCATCTACTATGTCCTTGCCATTTTGCACCATAGGCATGTGCATGGTCTCCAAAGTTGCTTCACATACTTCATTTGCATTGACTTTGCGCATATGGGTATCCACACCTGTATCCAAGCTATCATCCTTGCTAGCATGAGCACCTCCAACAACTGTGACTTTATGCACATAAAGGTCATCCACACTATTTATACCACATATTGACAAAGGGAATTTCATGTCCGTACCAACTCACAACTCTCTCTCTTTCCATAGCGCTGTTTTCAATGCTTCACACGTGAAATTGGGCTCTTTATCTTGCACTTTCAACATAAGGATTGGTCACAACAAGCTTGTGAATACCTGTATTCTTTGGCTATTTGTAAATGTGGAATAAAATTCCTCTTTAGACATTGCTTCCACATGCAATAGAGCATCTTTCCACACTCTCCAAGCATCATCAAATCTTGACCAAAATTTTGCAACAGACTCGTGCTCTTGCATAAACAAACTAGTGACCTGTTTCCATGCATCTTGGTGAGGAATCACCTTCTTGAACCGCTTCAAAAAGCATCTCTTAAACTTGTCCCAATTCACTTTATCATCTTGTGACAATCCCTCAAACCATTCTCTTGCATTACCTCTGACCACCAGATTGATACCTGCAAGCTTTTACGCCTCACTTGGAACTACACGGCATAAACATGTCAAGTCGGACTCATATGATGCAAGCCAATTGTCTGCATCCTCGGAACCTGTGAAAACTGATGGTTGGAATGGAAACACCATCATGAAACTCTCTTCAACATCCAAAATATGCATACATCATTGCTCAAAGTTCAAATTTTGGGTGCACAACCGGAAATTTTTGCTCCCCAGCGGGATTGCCAAAGGATGATGGAGCAAAAGACGATGTCCGCACACTCACACACCTAGACAACCCAACACCACACAAGGAATTCACTTAAAATTCAACCCACACACACCACCACTCAAAAGGTCAATAAAAATTCTACCCAAAAGCTCGATTCAAACTTCAAACGCCTCGACCTACAAGCCCTTGCATGCCCGCAGACACTACAAGGTGAGTCGAGTTGATCAACACTTGAAATAGCACTTGATGGTGACCAAAATATACAAGAAAAACCATCAAAATTCCAAAAATCCGACTATTCACACTGTGGACACATTGCATCATTTTTAAAATATGAAACCACTTTTCAAAGCTCTCAAATGCATGTATTTACATCCTTTTGTACATATGACCATGTATATATGCACTAGTTTGTACAAACCAAAAGTGGTTTATCAACGGTTTGTAGCGACAAAAATACAATGGGTTTTCTTACCCCCCGGCATCGCTACAACCGTCACTAAAAGCGTCGCAACGGGAACATCGCTAGATATGCATCTCTCAATAATGACGCTCATAGCGATGCATATAGCGACGCATACAATTCTTAATTTAGTGACACTACATAAACTTATATAGAGACGCCTAAAGCGATGCCCGAGAATAAAAAAATTTGGATGGCAGGGCACTCATCAACCATATTGAACATTGTTTCCAGAATAAAGTGTTGGAGCTATATAGAGAGCCCACACTTATGCTATATATAGCTAGGAGTCTCCACTATATATGTATACTCAGTGTATGTTCTCCATACACTTTGGGGTTCGAAGATCTCGAGTCGTCTTGCTCCCTCTCTCCCTCTCTCATCTCTCGTCTCAGTCTTCTTCCATGTCAACTAATCTTGTTATCAATAATCACAGGTCTTTATTTGTTATCAGCTACGACCATGGTTTCTAATGATAGTGATGGAAAACATTGCTAAAGTTGATGCATGGTACTTTGAGCCTGCATGGTTACAATATAGCGAGCTTCGGCTGCATAATAGCAGCTTTATCTAGGACCCCACTATCACTTCCGCTGGTTGCAGCAGTGGTGCCTCATGAAGGCTATGCCTCCCTTAATTGGCACTGTCAACTAGCTTCAAAAGGTAAAAAACTCACCACTTGCAGCGGTGCCTCGCAACGGCTATAGCCGCCCCCAACAACCAACAACACGACAAATATAAGCTATTAATTTACTATAAATAGAGAAGATTTTTATGGTTTACACGACAACTATCTAGGAGGGTGCTTGTAAAAGAACAAATGTTGCTTGTGTAGCCATTGCCGAAGATCGGGTGTCTTGTATTTGCATGCAAAGAAGATGTGTGAGAAGAAGAAGCACCGTGTGTCAGAGTGTCAGGAATGTATAGCTAGTTTCCTTTCTTGCTTCTGACTCAAGGTGTACCTGCTAAAGAGGCACCTTGTATTTGCATGCAAAAGAGGGAGTTGATTGCGTGTCTTACTATTGAATCATAGAAGCTTTTTTACTGAGTTTTGGGATTTTTGGGCCTCTAAATCTTAATACTCACCAAGCCCACATAGTTAAAAACGGCTATGCACATAGAATATTATCATGAGCATCGACATTTGTTTGCAAGCATTGACCATCACTACAAGAGGCTATTCATATTAGCGACGCTCACACAGCGACGCTCAAAAAAAAAATTCTTGGCGTCGCTATGAGCGTCGCAAATTTACTTGTAAATTTGCGATGCTCATAGCGACGCCGGCTGGGTTAAAAAAATAACAGAGAGTGCCCAAAAACTCGGATCTCAGATCTGAGTTTTTCGACGCTCTCAAGCAAGAGCAGGTAACGCTCTCCCTCTCTCTCTCTCTCTCTCTCTCTCTCTCTCTCTCTCTCTCTTTCTTCACCACACACACACACACACACACACACACACACACACACACACGAGGAGAGGAAGGAGAGCCAGGTATGCTCCTTCCCTCTCCTCACTCTCATGTTCCCTTCCCCTCTTTCTCTCTCCCTCTCTCTCTCTCTCTCACACACACACACACACACACACATAGTGTTTTTGAGAGAGAGAGAGAGAGAGAGAGAGAGAGAGAGAGAGAGAGAGAGAGAGAGAGAGAGAGAGAGAGAGAAAAGAGTACAAATATAAACAAAAACGCACACACACATACATAAACAAAGAATTCACACACACATTGAGAGAGGAAAAGAGAGAGAGAGCATGCATAAACAAAAAACGCACACATTGAGAGAGGAAACGCACACATTGAGAGAGGAAAAGAGAGAGAGAACATGCATAAAAAAAAAACGCACACATTGAGAGAGGAAAAGAGAGAGAAAACATGCATAAACAAAAAAACGCACACACATTGAGAGAGAAAGAGAGAGAAACTAATTTAACGTCGTAGGAAACTAATTAAAATTAAAAGACCTAAAGATCTAGCCGACGAAGAGTTGAACTCAAGACCTATTATTCAAGAGGAAAATGGCATAACCAATCTATCATACTTGGCATGGGTGATAGAAAGGTTATACCATTTATCTCTTTTTATTGGCACACACATCCACACACGCGCACACACACAAGAAGAAGAGAGTTATAACGTCGTAGGAAACTATCCTAAAAGACGTTAAAGATTAGGTTAGATGTAGACTTACGTTAAATAAGATTTAGGTTTATTTAAGTTAAATTAGATTAGATTTAGGTTTATTTTTAGTTAGATTTACGTTTATTTACGCTAGATTTAGATTTATGTTATATTAGATTAGATTTAGGTCTCCATAGACTGTGATGCCTGCATGAAGCGGGTGAAGAAAGCCCTCAATGGAATATAGGGTATTGCTGCCTTCACTCATGGTGGGCTCCGTCGATCCAAAAGTACTGGTGAACTGTCTTCAGAAGATAGGGAAGAAGGTGGATCTTCACGGCAGCAAGAGTCACTACATCCCCGACAATGACCATCTAGACAACCTCTAGTCATTCAACAGCAACTTCAAAGTTAGTAACAAGAGCAAGAACGGTCCAAAGGGCCAATTGCTGTCACTCAGATGTGGATGGAGATGAGGCAGCGTCACCGCCGGAAGTTAACTCTCACATCTTTAGTGATGAGAATGCCAACTCTTGCCGAGTTATGTGAAAAATAAGTTTTAAGGTTCTTATAATCCCTGTTAGTTTAGTTCTTTGTTTTTAATATAACATAATTTACGTTAGATTTAGATTTATGTTATATTAGATTAGACTTAGGTTTATTTAGGTTTAACCACACACACACACACAAGAAGAAGAGAGTTTTAACGTCATAAGAAACTATCCCAAAAGAAAAGCGTAAAGATTAGATAGAGTAGACTTACGTTAAATTAGATTTAGGTTTATTTTTAGTTAGATTTATGTTTATTTAGATTTACGCTTATTTACGTTAGATCGAGTCCACGCAAGAATTACTTACGGTTTAGGGTTTAGAGTTAGACGAACAGTGAAAAGATCTACTGTGAAAAGATGTTAAGATGCTTTGAAGTGCTACAGCTAGAGAAGAGGCAAAGGGGTTTTGTCCACTACATGCAGTATCATGTAGACGTGGGTCTGTAGATTTCTTGTACCCACAAATATAGGTATTGACCAATAAAGACGAGATTATAACCCGGTGGTTCTGATCTCCGTGCACCTCTAGACCGAGGTGTGCGGGGATTGGACACGACTAGAGAATATATGTGAGGTAGAGAGAGAGAGAGAGAGAGAGAGAGAGAGAGAGAGATAAGACGAAGAATGCCAATAGAATATTAAATTTGTTTTCCAGGTTATAAGATTTTTATCCTCATTATGAGTAGTGACAAGGATGTGGGACTGTCCAACCGAAACACCTATCTCTCAACGAGGGTCTTATGTCCTTGTAATCAATGCAAGCATGCTGTGCGACGGACAAGACGTGTTTCTTTGCAGCACGTTCGCGAATTTGGCGAGTTCGATCCATCTATTATAAGTCGAGTTGTTGCCAATTATAACTCGTCGGACTCTGACGCTGGCCAACAAGCAGCAATCTTGCAACCCAATAGACATGTTCGCAGGCGCTTTGGTCAAGCAGCATATGTGAGGCCACAAGATGTAGTCTCTGACAGCTCGGGGGATGATCATGCAGAGCACATTCCCAATGAGGCAATGTTTGAGCCCGAGATTGATGAAATGATCGAGACGATCATGGATTCAGAAAGGCTTATCTATGATGATATGAAAAGTGAAGCCGATACGCCATTGTATAATGGAGCACGTATGTCTAGATTGAAAGCACTCCTGGTTCTTCTTAACATGCAGGCAAAGTTTGGATGGAGTGACACTAGCGTCACAGCGCTTTTCAGGTGATCTATTACAATTAGTTTACTTTAATCAAACTCTAAATGTATAAAGATCTGATAGATTTTCACACGAATGTATCGTATTTTTATGTTGTGTAGATTCCTTAAAGAGCACATACTACCAGCTGACAATGTGATGCCAGATTCCCGAGATGAAGCAAGAAAGATTTTGCGAAACTTGGGATGGATTACAATTCTATCCACACTTGTCCTAATGACTGCATTCTTTTTAGAGGGGAATACTTAGACATGGAGAAGTGTCCGAAATGTGATTCCGAAAGATATCAAGTAGATCTCCACCGGACAAAAATTCCACAAAAGGTTTTGCGACATTTTCCTCTGCTTCCTCGCATCAAGCATTTCTTCGAATGTAAGTCCATGGCCGCCCTAGCATCATGGCATGAGGAGAATAAATCTTCGGATGGTGTGCTACGAATTCCTGCAGATTGCACAGCCTGGAAACATATAGATGGAACATGGTCGGATTTTGCCAGGGAAGCTCGAAATTTACGCTTAGGCTTGGCTATGGATGGCGTAAATCCATTTGGTCAAAGATCAACATCTTACAGTGTATGGCCCGTTGTCATCGTCAACTACAACATTCCCCGTGGTTGACTACGAAGAAGGGGCACCTATGGCTAAGCCTGATTGTGCCAAGGCGATATAAAGTGGAGAATATGGATGTGTATCTTCGTCCACTATTGAAAGAGCTACAACAATTGTGGATTGGCATAGAGGTGGTGGATATGAGCCGACACACAGGACGACGGAATGCTTTGATCAGAGGCATTCTAATGTGGACCATGCATGACTATCCCGGGCTAACAGAATGCTCAGGTGATCTATTGACACTCCTCACTCAGACACTGTAAATCTTGTTTTGTCCCATAGTTGATCTATTAGCATGTGTATACATGCAGGGCTTCAAACAAGCGGATACAGAGCATGTGTAACATGTGGACCTAGACTGAATGCACGTAGGGCGCCCTCACTGAAGAAGCAAATCTACGAAGGTCATCAAGCGTATCTTCCAGAGAATCATGTGTTACGCGATGGCTTTTTGGGAAGAGAGCCACCAAGGATGTCTGCACAAGCATGGTTAGAGCAGAAGGAGATGTGCAATGACGGATTGCCTCCAGGGATGAAGAGACTATCTCTATGGTACGAGTTACCATACTGGCCCCGACTCATGATCAATCACTTGCTCGATCCAATGCACATATTCAAGAATGTGGGTAATCTACTATGGGACCATCTGACCGGCAAGAAAGATACTTTGGGAGCCAGAGTTGACCTTAGAAATGTGGATCGTATGGAGCAATATTGGCCGCAAACAGCGTCTGATGGATCGATAAAAGAGTGTCTGAGGTAGCCCCTCGTAGTGCAAGGACGTATGAAGGCTACCATGTGCCAATCACAACGGCATCAATGGAGGAGATTAGAGAAGATGCTCAATCAGAAGCCGCTGCGGTGGTGCCAGACGAGCATCAAGATGCTACTACTCTATATGGGGTGCATGCAGAGGAGCTACAAAATGAAACAGAGGATATGTGTTTAAACGGAGAGCTCTATATAGATATAGAAAGTTATGCTGAGTTATGCGAGGATGAGAGAGAGATCTCTTAAAGCCACAAATATTGTATTTGAACAATTTTGCTCCGTGTTGTAAAAGCTCTGGCTCTCTAAGTACCTTCCATGGTGTATAACGCTCTTTTCTACTCGTGCTCACATCTTTTGATTGAAAATTCTGAGTTTTCGACTTGCCTCTTCTATCACTCAATTCATTGCGTCATTGTATTTATATGCATCATTACGTCATTGTATTTAATGGTCTTTGCGTCATTGTCTACTCTATTCATTCAATATTAAGTTTAAATATTCGTGTGTTTAATGCAGGTATGGATGATGAGGAGTTTCTTTCTTCTTTGTCACCGCAGCAGAGACAGTGGTACGTGGAGCGTCATCGCTCTGGCGCATCATCGCGCGTTCCTACTCCATCCGCATCTCCCTCTCTTTCGGAGCATTCGGCGCGCTCCGAAGCTTCGGCGTCAATGAGACGAGCTTCACACTCGTCTAGACACCGGCGCTCTAGTGGTGGCGGTGGCGGTGGCGGTTGTTGTGGGGATTCCGCCGCCGATGCCTCCACACCGCCTCATGTTCGACGAGGCTCTTTACCCTCCCCTTCTTTGCCCGCCCCCACACCAGCCACAACATCGCCATCTACGCCAGGTTTTGCGCGGCTGACTCTTCCTAGCAGCTACACACCTCTACCTACTCCGCCAGGAGCCACCCCACTCGACACTCCTCGCTTTGGGCCCAGACGTCGGTGGAGACACCTGACGTCCATACCCCCATCGACACGCCGCTAGAGACCCCTGCCGGGACACCCAGTTCACACGTCACCGCCAGAGGACTTGCCTTACTCCGTCGACTTCAGCGGCGGCATCATCATGGATGATGATGGCAACAAGGTGATCTCGCGCATGCGTGGTCTTTACTCTCAGCTGTTTAGACACTACATACTAAACAAATGGAGTGAAGTACCAAGTGATTTAAAAAGAAGAGTCATCAGCATACTTCATGATGAGTTTCCCGTTCCAACACGGGATCAGCGCTTCAATGAAGACCTAATGAAGATTCGAATGCGCGAATACTGCAAACACAAGCGTTCCGAAGTGCAAAAAGCAATCAAGCATGGGTGGAACAGGCCAATTTGGCTGGCCAAAGAAGATTGGAAGAATGCGAAGAAAGCAGCGCGCGAGAATCCCGACAAGTGGAAGCAACAAAAGGATGCAACCAGAGTGCGAGTAGAGACAGGGAGCTCGCACCACTTGGGGAGCGGTGGATGGGCATCATTTGAGGCCGATTTTGTAAGTGTTTTTCGCATTGCTCTTTATGTTCGATAGTTTAGGGTTTATGAGTTTTTTAATTCTAGCATAATGAAATCTTTGTATGTTTTGACAGTGGTCGATGACAGGACGTGATCCCACACCCTACGAGTGCGAGTACGCAGGCAGGAAGGGCTTAAACGCCCTGATGGACATTCTCAGTTCTCGCGGCGGCATGGTTAGTATTAGGGTTTACTCTTTTCTATTTTTTGTATTGTTTTATAAATGTCGTTATATGTTTATACTTACTGAAAGCTGTCTTATTGTCTTTTTTTGCAGAATCCGACAGATACGCCGCTTGGACGCGATGAGACGTCTGACTAGACGACGTCAGTTTAGCCGTAGCTAGATAGCATTAGTTTAGGGTTTCTCATAGCTTATGTATCATGAGACGGATTTTATACGTCTTTTTGAACCATGCATATTATTACATTTATCACCGCAGTTCATTTTGCCAATCAATTCTTTATGCCTATGATGTTGTACAATTGTCATTATTACATTTGCCAATCAATTCATTTTGCCTATGATGTGTACAATTGTCAATTTTACGCTTGTCAATTTGGCAAACAATGCGTCTTGTGGGTGACTATTTTGGGTCTATTATCTACCCTTGCACTTTTTTTAAAAAGTGAATCAAGTACAATATGGTTGATGGGTGGCTAGGCATTCAATGCCTTGTCACCAAAAAAAATTTCTCTCGGGCGTCGCTATAACCGTCGCTATTTATGGCTCTGTAGCGTGGCTATGAGCGTCGCTATAGACTTCTGTGTAAACATCGCTATGACCGTCGCTATGACCGTCTCTATATAGCGACGCCTATAGTGACGCCTATAGTGACGCATATAGCGACGCTCTCGTAGCGACGCTATTAGCGACGCCGGGGGTATAAAAACCTAGTGTATTTCCGTCGCTAATAGCATCACAAGAGCACACAACCTCTTGTAGTGCATTTAAATTCTATGAACATTATAGCATCCAGTAGTAGGGTTGGTTTCTCTTGACTCTTTATTTTATGTGCGTTATTAATGACATAGATGTTGAAATAATATGTCACTCGTTCATCATATGCCAATGGTTTGATTGCATAGTAGCATCATCATTGCGGGGCCTTGTGCTATCCGGCCGCCTTAGATCTTGACTATATGATTGTTGTTATGTCATCATTGGTGGAGTTTTTCACTTATGCTTGGTCCATTGATAATTATAGTTCATGGCTTTACTAAAGATTTCCATAATTCTACATCACGTCTTTACTAATAGTTTTCTTGATGATGTGATAGATTACCTCCCATTACTCACAAAATTTAAGTGTACTTGGGATCCTGGTGTTGAGCTCGGTGCTATGCTTGTTATCATCATATTACACCCTTATAATTGGTATTACTGCCTTGATATCTCATGGCACTATGTTTGTTATGTGTCTCATTACTTCCTTGTCGTCATGGTGCTATGGTTGTTATTGCCATATTGCACCCTCCTCGTCATGGTGCTATGATTGTTATTGTCATATTGCACCCATGTCATCATTTGTGCTATGGTTGTTAGCATTACTTCCTTGTTGTCATTGTGCTATGGTTGCTATCATCATATTTCACCCTCCTTGTCATGGTGCTATGGTTGTTATTGTCATATTTCACCCTCGTCGTTGGTGCTATATTTGTTATCGTCTCATTGCACCCTCCTTGTCATTGATGCTATGGTTGTTATTGTTTTATTGCACCCTTGTCTTCTTAGTGCTATGGTTTTTATCACCATATTGCACCCTGTCGTCATGGTGCTATGGTTGTTATTGTCATATTGCACCCTCGTCGTCGTTGGTGCTATGATTGTTATCGTCTCATTGCATCTTCCTCGTCATTGGTGCTATGGTTGGTATTGTCTCGTTGCACTTTTGTCATGTTCTTGTTATATGTACCTGTGGAATCATTATTTGTTTCTGTGTCTTCTATAGAGTGGCATTGTGAACTGTCTCTAAGGACAATTTGATGTGGTTATTTCTAACCTCCAAAGTTCAATATGTTTCTTGAGTTAATGTTGTTTACAGGATAAAAGTCACGTCAAGCAGCATGTACAATGACCTCTCCATATTGAAGCTACTCAAAGATATTGAAGTTTATCGATCTACCATGGAATTTGCATCAATTCAATTGTATGTATAGGGTTATCAAACTTCCAAATAAGCTTGAAAGAGCACATTGTATAAATAGGAGTTATGTAGCTCCTGCTTTTATGAAATTTATTATGGAGTGATGTAGTTCCACAAGAACATATTTTGTAAATTTGAAAATTTATTAATACAACAATGAATCTATATAGTGCTTTGGGTTTTTTCCTTGTGCCCCCAAGGGTATTTTCAACAACAGTTGGGGGCTCTTATTTGAGCAGGGATGTCAATGGAGCTATATAGAGAGCCCATACTTATGCTATATATAGCTAGGAGTCCCCACTATATATGTGTACTCAGTGTATGCTGTCCATACACTTTGGGTTTGCAGATCTGGAGTCGTCTCTCTCTCTCTCTCTCTCTCTCTCTCTCTCTCTCTCTCGTCTTGGTCTTCTTCCATCGTCAACATCAAGATGCAAAACTGACAAAAGTATTTTGATGAAAATGAATTGACAAAAGTAATACAACGACAAAATTATACACATCATAGGCAAAATCACTTGATTGTTAAGCTTTGACCAAAATGTAATAGTTACAACATAAATGATGCCCACCCACAGCTCCCCAAGTGCTGCGAGCTCCCTACCTCTACTCGTGCTTTGGCTGCCTCCTTTTGTTGCTTTCACTTATCAAGGTTCTTACGCGGTGCTTTGCATTTCATTCTTCCAATCTTCTTTGGCCAGCCAATCTGGCCTATTTCACCCATGCTTTACTGCTTTTTGCACTTAATAACGCTTGTGCTTGTAGCATTCATGCATCCGCACCTTCATTAGGTCTTCATTGAAGCGCTCATCCTGACTTTACACGGAAAACTCGTTATGTAGCATGCTGATGACTCTTTCTTTTAATTCATTTGGCACTTCATTACAAGTTTTTAGTATGTAGTGTCAAAACACCTGAGAGCAAAGGCCGCGCATGCGCGAGATTACCTTCTTGCCGTCGTCATTCAAGATGATGTCGCCGCTGATGTCGATCGAGTATGGTAAGCCCTCTTGTCTGTGACGCATGAACGTGGGTGTCTTGCCAGGGGTCTTGAGTGGCGTCATAATGGAGGTACAAACGATAGGTGTCCCCACTAGAGTCTAGGTCCCGAAGCGAGGAGTGTCGACTGGGTGACTCTTGGAGGAGTAGCGAGTGTTGTGTAGCCAGGAACAACCGATATTCATGCAAAACCTGGAGTAGATGGTGATGTCGTGGTTGGTGTGTGGGCAGGCAATAAAAAGGGGAAGGTAATGAGCCTTGTCGACTACGAGGCGGTATCGAAGCATCAACGACGATATCTTTATAGCAACCACCATCGCCACCACTAGAGTGTTGGTGCCTAGAAGAGTGTGGAGACTGTCTACTCGACACAAAACTCTCGAAGCGCACTGATCAATCCAAAACAGAGGGAGATGCGGAAGGAGTGGAATTATGCGATGGTGCTCCAGAGCCATGAAGCTCCTCGTACCACATCCTCTGCTCGGATGACAAAGAAGAAAGAAACTGATCATCGTCCATACCTACCTTAAACACATGAACATTAAATCTTAATGATAAATAAAGAAGGAAATTTGAACGTTATAATTTGATTAATCACAATTTAAATTTCTCAAATATAACATATAGACAAGAATGTACAAAAGTCCACGTGGTGACTCATACCCCATAGAGAGAGTTTTTTCATCCCTGGGGGCAAACCATAATCACACATCTCTCTTTGCTCTAACCATGCTCAAGAAGACATCCTCGCTGGCTCTCTTCCCAAAAAAACATCGCGTAACTCGTGATTCTTTGGAAGATGTGCGTGATGAACTTCATAGATTTTCTTCTTTAGTGAGGGTGCTCGACGTGCATTAAGCTTAGGTCCACATGTGACACATGCTCTGTATCTGCTTGTTTGAAGCCCTACATGTATACATATGACAATGGATAAGCTTGAGAAAAACCAAGGTTTATAGTGTTAATTTGAGTTTGAGTATATATCACTTGAGAGTTCTGTTAGTCCGTGATAATCATGCACGTTCCACATTAGAATGACTCTGATCAAGGCATTGGGTCGATGTCATCTCATATCCATCATTTCTATGCCAATCCACAATTGTTGTAGCTCTTCCAGTAGTTGACGAAGATACATATCCATATTCTTCAGTTTATACCGCCCGAGACAATCAAGCTTAGAAACAGGTGCCCCTTCTTGGTAGTCAACCACGTGGGAATATTGTAGTTGACGATGACAACTGTCCATACACTGTAAGATGTTGGCCTCTGACCAAATGGATTTATGCCATCCATAGCCAGGCCGAGGTGCTAATATTGAGCTTCCCTGGAAAAATCCGGCCATGTGTCTTCTATATGCTTCCAAGCCGTGTAATCAGCAGGAATCCATAGAACACCATCCGAAGATCTATTCTCCTTGTGCCATGATGCTAGGGAGGCCATGGACTTACATTGAAAGAAATGTTTGATGCAAGGCAACACAAAAAAGTGTCACAAAACATTCTACAGAATTTTTTATCCGTGGAGATCTACTTGATACCTCTCGAAATCACATTTTGGACACTTCTCCATGTCTATGTATTCCCCTCAGAAAAGAATACAGTCGTTAGGGCAAGCGTGAATAGAATTGTAATCCATCCCCAAGTTTTGCAAGATCTTTCTTGCTTCCTCTCTTGAATCTGGCATCACATTATCAGCTGGAAAGTATGTGCTCTTTGAGCAATCTACAGAACAAAAAAAATGCGGTACACTTGTGTAAGTAATCTATCAGATCATTATACATTTAGAGTTTTTTATTGAAGTAAACACATTGAAATCGATCACCTAAAAAGTGTTGTGACGCTAGTGTCACTCCATCAAAACTTTGCCTGCATGTTGGGAAGAATCAAGAGCGTCTTAAATCTAGACACACATGCTCCAACATACAATGGCGTATCGGCTTCACTTTTCATGTATTCATAGATAAGCCATTCTATATCTATGATCGTCTCGATCATTTCATTGATCTCGGGCTCAAACATAGGCTCGTTAGGAATGTGGTCTGCATGATCACCCCTCGAGCTGTCAGAAGCTACATCTTGTGGCCTCATGTATGCTTCTTGACCAAAACTCCTACGAACACATCTATTGGGTTGCAAGATTGCTGTCTGTTGGCCAGTGTCAGAGTCCGACGAGTTGTTATTGGCAACATCTTGATCTATAATAGATGGATTAAACTCACCAAATTCACAAACGTGCTGCAAAGACATACGTCTTGTCCGTCGCATAGCATGTTTGCATTGATTACAAGGACATAAGATCCTTGTTGAGAGATAGGCGTTTTGGGTGGACTGCCGCACATCATCGTTACTACTCATAATGAATGTAAAAACCTTATAACATGAATATAAATTCAATCTTCTATTGGCATCCTCCGTCTCTTATCATAACATGAATATAAATTCAATCTTCTATTGGCATCCTCCGTCTCTTATCTCTTTCTCTCTTAATATTCCTGACAATCAAGAAACCATAGATCACACTGTAAATTAAACTACCTCAAATTCTCTAGCCATGTCTGATCCCCACACACCTCGGTCTAGAGGTGTACGGAGATCAGAACCACAAAGTTATAATCTCGTCTTTATTGGTCAATGACTATATTTGTGGGTACGAGAAATCTACACACCCACCTGTACATGAAAATGCATGTAGTCGACAAAACCCCTTTGCCTCTTGTTGAGTTGTAGCAATTCACAACAGCTTAACATCTCAGCATAGGGACGCCATGGATTTTCACATTTGAGTGTCGCACTGCTAGCGTCGCTACTATGAAGAACCTCTTGTAGTATATGAATTTTAAAAGTATTTGAATGTGATTTTGACAATTGTTTGAGATTTATGAATATTTTTGGGATTTTTTGGTAATTAACTAGATTTTTGGATGATTTTTAGTGTTTCTAACTAAGTTTTGGACTAAATTTGGCATTTTCGAGCATTTGAAAATGGAAAAGATGTTTTTTTTTTTTGATGGGCCCTAGCAATTGATCAAGAGCTTTGGTATATACTTTGGTGAAATTTTGACGGTTGTGCAGACTCAGCAGGACAATTTTGACTTCGTAAAAAAAATCAACTTTGACGGCCTCTTGCATTTATTAAGGTGTAATTAAGTAAAAGAAAAACCCTCCCCCATCCAAAAGTGTGATGAATAGCTCTCTCTCTTTCTTCTCCTTAGTCTCTCTCTCCTACCCTATCCACTCCCCGTCCTTTTCTCTCTCTGATGAATACTCCTCTCTCTCTCTCTCTCTCTCTCTCCAACACAACTCCAATCAATATCCTTTATAGCACTATCTCACTCATACTCTCTCTCACTCTTTTTGCCTTTTTGTCATAGGAAATAAGTCAACCAACTCACTCTCTTTGTGCCAACTACTTACTTCTGCCTACAGCCAATCCAACTAGGTCCCGCCACATCAGCCTAGAGTTCTCTCTCTCTCTCTCTCTCTCTCTCTCTCTCTCTCTCTCTCTCTCTCTCTCTCTCTCTCTCTCTCTCTCTCTCTCTCTCTCTCTCTCTCTCTCTCTCTCTCTCTCTCTCTCTCTCTCTCTCTCCTCTCTCTCAATGCTGCGCTTGCTGGTGCAATGGCGCTCTCCTCTTCCCGTGTTGCTGCTGCTCCATATGTCGGGGTCAATCCACCTGTAGATACCCGATTTTTGTGCTAGAGAAGGTCCACATACCTGCAGTTGGTCGCTGCAATCATTGCCATCATCATCTCCAATAAGCTTAAAAGGCAGGTAAGTTTTCATTAGTAAAAGGTTAGTTTTATTTTAATTGAATTTAATACATTATTTAGTTTAGCTAATTAGCAAAAAAACAAAAAAAGAAAAGAAAAGAAAAGAAAAAACAAATAAATTTTTGAAAAAGAAAATTAAATAACAACCAAAAAGGGAAATAATACAAAAAATTTGATAAAGAAAAGAAAATAATTAAAAAAAATTCCTTTAAAATCCATTTAAAAAACCCAAAAACTTTTATAAAAAATCACATGAATTTCAAAAACATCACAAAAAATAATAAATAAATAAAGAAAAAGGTGCCAAGAAAATAAAAAAATCCACATGGAGGTGATCACACCTCGAATGAGTCGTGCAAGGAAAGACAAAAAAAGTGAGGATAAGACCAAATTGAAGCCGAACCTTGAGTCTTGAGCGGCAGAAGAGTTCAAAATTTATTAAAAACAAAACTACTTTTCAAAAAAGGAGATTAGAGCTGTTGTGTTAAGAGCCAACGAGCTAGGATATGATCATTCAAAAAACTCAATTCAAAACTAGAATTTGAGTAAAATTTGGGCGTCAGGGCATTGTTTACAAGCCAAATTGCTGGTCGGGGACAAGTTTTCACCTTATTTCGATTAAAAAACTAGAAATTTGAGTTGTAAATCTTGTAAGAGTTAAGATTTTCACCTAGAATCAAGAGAAACCCTTGGGAGCTCGGACCTAATCATTTCGGCCAAGAACATCAATGTTCAAGCCCAATTTGGAAAAGTTGTACCGCACCTTAGTCAAAGAATGCCAACAGCTAGACGTCATTGTGCAAGCCATAAATTGGCAAGTGCAAGCAATTGCATTGTAGATTGGGCATAGGATCGAACGAACAGGGGCACCACTCACACTGGATTGTAGATTAGGCAGCTCAGAGGGCTATATTCAAGTTTGATACAGTCAAGCTAGAATTAATCAACTTTTGTGAGTCTAGAGAGAAGTCAATTGTAAAAATTGCTTGGGAACTAGCAGTTTTGTCAAACCAAATTTAGAGAAATTTGATCAGGAAACATCAAAACTTGCTAAAGGACACCTTTACACATTAAGCACAACATTGACTCAACTCAAGCCAAGGGTTCAAGTGTACCAAAGCAAGCTAATAGTTGTGGCAACATAAGCACAAGTGCAACAGAGCAAATTTTAAAGCTATATGGCTACAATGGAGATAAGGTTTTGTATACAGATTTAGAAGGCCATAGGTGTTTAATGAGTAGCAAAAGCATATCAAGCTCCAAGATTCTATTGATCAGAGTAAAGCCAGATCCACAAGATTTGAGTGGAGCTAGGTATTTCAAGCTCAAAAGATGAAGTGTAGAAAATTGATCCAAGTGGTTATGCAGACAACTACACCAGCTAGCAAACCATACGGTTGCTACGTATGCAATTAGGATCATTGTACATGGATTATAGTGTTCGAGACCCAAAAATAGAACATCCAACGGATCAGCCAATAGAAGCAATTATAATCCAAGAACCAACTCAAAGGTAGTACAAATGTCAAGAAGGAGCAGTCTATAGCTTAAAGCTAGGTTTGATAAAAGAAGATGTTGGCAATTTGGCTAGCATAGAGGAAGATAATGCTATCTACAAATTGACTTGCGGAGTCATATGTCATGTTTCACGGAGGTACATAGGAAACTAAACAGAAGGTTTGCAGATGCCAAACATTGACAATGCTACACACAGTATTCCTTCATGGAGATGAGAGAAAACTATAGCCAAAAACTTTTGTGCTCTCATAACGGAGAAAGCTTTAGTGATCACCCTAGGAAGGGGGGGGCTACAAACCCTCCAGCTCATCTCTTGTACCAAGAACCATAGTGTCAATTAGAAGCCCTAGAAATTCTAGCAAGAACTCTTCAAAGTAGAAACCATTCAAAGATTGTATGGTTGTTGGAAGTTCCTAGTTGACCGAGACTCCTATAGAATCTACAGACAAGTACTTCTATGAAGATCATCAAGGACAAAAGTTTCAACTAATCTCCACAAGTCAAGGCCAAAAGCCAGTAAATCCCATAGTGTTTAGGCAATTGCATGTGACCAGCTCACATATGCATATCGAGATGAAACTGGCAAAACATATCAGCAAGATCATGACTTTTTACAAACCCATACGGATGGAAAGACTAAAGTCAAATATTATCTCAAGTTGGTGCAAAGACTCAAGCTACGAGAATTGGTGAACGAAAACTCAAAATCAGTGGAACAATTTAGTAATATTCAATGATCCAATTTGGATTGAAGGCAAAATATCAGCACAAAATGACAAACACATGGGATGGATAGCATCACAATGTAGCTTAGAATAATATAGTACTATAGAGGTAATAGACAGGTATGGGTGCCAAAACCAAAGATCACATCATACATAGTGCATTCAAGACCCTCCCAAGAAAGAAGTCCCACTAGGTATCAATCTCAACAACATTCTACGATACCTAAGAAGCGACATTACAATAGGACAACACCAAATTCTACTCAAGTCTACCACAATTCTCAAGAGGATATAGAACAAAGATGGATTTCAAAGAATCTTCCTCTTGGACAAACGATCTACACAAGCTATACAAATAATTGGCAACTAGTCAACCACAAGCCAACTGCAATTGCAATAGAAATGCACAAAGGTCTCAAGAGATCAAGCTAGGCAAAGTCTACAAAGAATCTATGAAGGTAATGGATAGATTTTGATTCCTAAGTCTTCCAATGCTCCTAGTCAATAGTCGGATGCAAACAATCAACAAAGACCTACAACCATTCAGAGACTCCTTTTAACATGCCTAATTGGAGAATCAAACAGACAATGCACTCTTCACAATCAAATAAGGACAATTCAACCAACAAAACTGGAGATTCAAAGCTAATAAAACAGGTATGGCAAAAGAAACCTTCAATGCCAACTTGGTCCTTCAAGAATCCTATCTTTGAGGGTTTGAGCTTACTTTTACATGAGGCATGGCTAGAGTCGCGAGATGTTGAGCCACAAAATGAGCAAAGCACTAGTCCCAAAGCTTCAAGTCATAAGAAACTATGTTCTAAGAGTCGTAGTTATTAGGCTTACGCTGAAGCTAGAAGAGTTGATCATATCTAAGTCGTGTTGCTTATGCTTGATGAGATGAGCATAAGAGTCAAAACTATTAACTTAATCATCGTGACATAGAGTCCAACGCACAATGCACAGTAATATGAGAGAACATATTCTCAACAAGGAAACCCCTTCTTAAAGGGGTGCCAGCTTCTAAACTCACAACATATGCTTTTATATATACACCTTCTTTCTTAGGAACCCCTTAAAAATCTTACTTGCACAACATATTGTTTTCAATGCATTTCTTTGTATGCATATAGGATGTCCCATCATTATACATATGCATTAGACACTCTTTTTTGCCTCCACCTATGTACCTTGAGAAAACTACAACAAGCAAAACAATGTTCCATCAAGCTACCCTCTTATATTTTCTACCATTGTATTTATATATCCATCAACAAATAATCCCTTCAATATTTATTAATATTCTCCATGATCATAAGTACTCCAATAATGTGCATATCCCAAAGGCACTCTTTTATTGGGTTTTTTCCCTTTGGTCATTCATTATCAAACCCTAATATAGATCTTCACCATTCTACTTCCCATGTGCATGCTCTTAATGAATAAACAGAAGCCTCATCACATGTGGATAAAACGGACAAATGCGTCTTCATCTCTCACATCAAAAACAAATTTGGACCAATGAAGACGCTACATCAAAATGAAGCTCATCAACAAATGAAGATAGCCCATTAAAAACCAATCAAAAACCTTCCACAACCTCCACGGACACTTTTCAATAGTGCCCGAGAATGGGCACTAAAATCAAAAGGGGGGAAATGTTAACTAAGCCAACGCCAGGTAGCAGAAGCCACTAAATAATGAAGCCTTGCAAATACACGTCAAAGACAAATACGAAGAAGCAGTAAAGATTGTAGTTACACATTTTTTACATTTTTCCAAAAGGGCCATGTATTGTAATTTTTTGATTTATTTCAATCCATTGTAATATTTGTAATAGGTTATGGCCTCAATGGAGTCTTGAATGTGTAAAGAACATGTCAATTAGTGTGGCTAGGTTGCATTTTTAGTAAGATGTGGAGCGCTAAAGGCCTTGGGCACCTAGACATTGCATATTTTTACCCTAGGTATAAGAGGCAGTGTGTAAATGGAGTTAGGGTTTATAGCCTCATTTGTTGAGACCACTCTTTGGTGAGAGCTCATGAGGTTTGTGGCTATGGAGTCTTTGAGTTTCTCCTTGCTAATGTCACTTGATTTACAATAAACACTGCTTAATTCTCTTTCACTATGCCTCTCTCGTACTCTTTTTTGATGATGCATGATTAGCTAGATTGTAAGTCATTAGTGGCTAATCACATTGTAATCTTGTGTGATTGTCCTCTATCTTTGTGTTACTGCTCAATATATCTATGTGTGTGCACTTGTGATTAGTGGGCGGCATGATGAGATTAGTGATGTGTGCATATTTGCAATCATTAGTGTGTGTGATTGGGTTGATTTGAGGTGAAGATAAGTGGATGTGGAGATTGCTAGACATTGTGACTTAGCTCCTCCATATGCGGAGAAGCTCACTTCATAGCATTGCCATTCATGTTGAAATGATTAGGTGACTAATATGTGAGTGTTTCCATGCCCTAGCCGGGTAGCTCATCCCTCGAGATTGACAATTATTGTTGTTCATTGGAGTTATGCTATGATGGTACCCCCAATGCAACCCTCATGAAAGTAGATTGTCTACTCCCTTCTCATCTTCATCTACTTCTTGTGAGTCTAAGTTTTCATCTTTATTAGCATCCAATGTCTCACTGTCATTCATTCTCTTAAACATTTTGATCCTTTTTCCATCAAGAAGGACCTTTAACTCTATCCCATCAAGCTCACTTAATACGTAAATGGCATTGTCATGCACATGTTTGACAACATATAGACCAAAACATCTGTTATAAAACTTTCCCATGGTAGTTTGTTGATTTTCTAAACGATTGTTATAGATCAACACCACCCAATCACCTTCTTTCAAATATGTTTTAGTCGGAGCTTGTGTTTCCTATCAAACCAGTCTTTTTTCTTTAGTCTTGCCTCATTTATCTTGATAATGAACTTTCAATATCCTCTAGTCTTCTTTCAAGTTGTTGTAATGCAAGAAGATCTGGAGTCATATTTTATTCCTAGGGTTAAACATTCCATGTGGGAACCACTTCCTCTATAGGCATCACAAATTCAAGCTCTCCTAGGAGGAATAGTATCTCTAATCCCCCCAATTTTGCTAGCCCTTTTTGAGGTCCTCTCATCTCCAATCTCTTTTTTACGCTTCTCTTCTACGATAGATTCATGACTTTGGCATTTTGTGATGTATGCATGAAATCCGGAAAACATTGTGCTCTCAAAGGGGCCCTATAATGACTTTGATTTTCTCTCGCTTGTCCAAAATGGGCACATGGTAAATTTTTTACAAATGAAATAATTTTTTTAAAAATCTTTTGGAGTTAGAATGTACTCATCCTGATCTATCCATTGGTATATAGCATGCCATCAGATTCCTTATATTCTAAAAGATTCCATTTTTTGATGTTACAACTATATCTTATAAATGGAATCTCTCCCCACATTTCAACTTCAATGGGAAGGCCATAACTTCTACATATCAACTCCACCTTTTTTGGAGTTTAGGGATTTAGATCCTACTTTCTAAGATGTCTCCATTGATATGTTGGTTGATAGGATTTTGACAAAGCGATCATGGGCTTCTTCGGGTCGCCCACTTTGGACAAGAAAGACAAAGTCAAACATCCTTATAGGGCCCCTTTGAGAGTCCAAATTTCTCCTAATGACTAACATAGCATCCGCTAAATCATTCCACCTTATTGTTTCACAAGTATGATCCCTATATTTATGCAGAACATCTATAGTTACTTTTTCCTTTTATAGTAGATCCCATAGCATATGGCCATAGCTCATATGATACATTCACATACTACTTAGATATTTATCTAACACATGCTCCATCTCCATTCCATAGGGTGTTGCCTCAATCCTGGCAATAGCTTGGCTTGTGGTCATTTCTTCAACTATCTTACACATTCCAATTTTCCCAAAGTTGGTTCACAAAAGCATTCCTATCTTTGTGAGATGAATCTTACCATCTTTGAAAGACACAAGGTCTTTAATAATATCATCCTTAGATCTATCATAATCTCTTCTATCATGATTAGTGCTATCGCACCATATACACCTATTTATAAAACCTTGCTTTCTTGGAGCTCTCTACCCAATGGTTGTCTCAAACCCTTCTCATCCAGTATTGCCAATTTCAATTTTATCGCTTGCATGCCCTTTACCAAATCATCTAGCATCAAACCTTCCATTTTTGGAGTTAAAGTAGTTGGCTTTTATTCACGGGGGTCCACTATGTATAAATTGTGTATATTGAATGTGTTCAAGGACTATTTATAAAACTCCTTATTTAAATTTTTTTGACAAATAAGATACACCCTTTTCCTATTCAATCTGTAAATTTTATTTCCAATTTCCTTTTATAGTACTCTTCTTTATGCGAAACTGTGAGAAAAAATGAAATTTAATAATCTCTTTTGCAGCACTCACGTGATAGTCACATATTTACTAAGTGAATCCTCCCCAAGCTTTGATGGCCTTCCTGATGTGACAGAGAGAGAGAGAAGTACCATTCGACACCACCATTTTGTCTCACCGATGTTGTCTCTTGGCAAGTAGTGATATTGTATGTTCAACTTCTTTCCATCCTATCTTCAATCCTTTCTCTGTATTCTTATGCCCCAAGAATAGTTCAAGTTTCTCTTGATTCTCTAGAACTACATCTTGTAGGAATAGATCTATATTTTCCCTATCCAAGATGCTTTTTTCTTTGATCGCGACACCGAGTACCAACCTATGTACTCACATGGGATCCCTTGTTACAATCCCCCAATGTATTCAAGGATATGTTTCCATTTTGGGTTCAATTTGTCAACATCTAGATGTGATTGAGGAGCAATTCCAAAGACTTGGGAGCATCCCTAGGCACCCATTATTTATACCATCAAATAGAGTGGTTGGTACTACTGCCAAAATAAGACGTGCATTTGGTGGGATCTCAACAATCCCCAACATAATAATCTTGTTGTGGATGTACGTATTGGTCTCAACCTCGTTTGTTTTAGCGTTGACACCTTCTTTGGTGCATGCTTCAAATGCAACAAGTTTGGGCATTTTACTAGGTCATGTCTAGCTAATGTGGCCACGACCTCAAACCTGGTAGCTAGTGAAAAAATTAGGTCTGCAATGAGCCAGATGTAAATTAAAGACAGACTCTTTGGTATAATTTTTTGGAGAAGATCCAGGAAGAGGAACAACCTAGCAGCAACAAGGAAACCATTGGGTATCAAGAGAAATTGGTCAAAGCCAATCTAAACAATGATAATTCCACCCCTAGATATTGTTTCACTCTTGATGCCCAAAAAAAAATTCTCATCCCCAATACTTTAAAAGATTATTCTATCTCCAACATTTAAACAAAAAAGAAGGATGGCAAAAAAATATGAAACATATCTTGCAAGCGATCAAATCCCAGGCGCGAGCAGTTGGGCAAATGAAGAAAGCCCCACTAGACATTCCCGAATTCCCCATCCTCTATGATAATATCTTTGAGTTTCTTTAGGAGGTCAACCCAAAGAATCTCATGGTTACTGGGGAAATGAGAATGGCCCAATGATGGGGGATAGTAGTAAAGAGGGCACAGAGGATGCATCTTTGAAATTGGAGGAGTTTATTCCCCAATCTCAATAATGGAAGAGTTCTCTCTCCAATCATGGAACATGAAGGGGCTTAAAACCCCAAAAAAGAGCTCCATCTTTTGCAAGGAAGTCATAAAAGATAAAGAAATCAACTTCTAGGCTATGCAAGAGCATCATTTTCATATGGCAAGAAAAAAAAAACAAGCAATCGTGAAGAGAAGGTATTCTAGAGTGAAGAATCATATGGATTCAGTGGTGTCCTTGTTGTGGTAGATATGGATCTAGCGCCTATGTTGGTTTTGAATCACCCCTTTGGGGGAGATTTAGAATAAAGATTAAGTGAAAAGATCATAACATCACCATCATCAATGTATTTGTACCCTTCTCAATGAAGGAAAGGTAAAAGCTATGGGAGCACCTGAAATAATACCAGGTCAAAGGGAAATGGCTCCTGGTGGGAGGCTTTGATATGGAGGAGAAGAGAAAGGATATATTATGGTCATCTAACATGCTAGCTAAGACCGAAAGATCCAAATGGATAAGCATGTGTGAGAAATGGGCATTAGTGGACATGTGGAAAGTGGCCCCTACAATGGCATGCCACGGTTCACTTACATCAGTTTGTAGTATGCAAGTATGACATCTTGACTCGATAGGTGTTATTTCTCTCATCAAGCTAGCTAGTTGTCTCCCTCTTCTGAAATGAAGGTGATGACCTCACTGTGTCTATCGGATCACCTCTCATTAAATGTGAAAAAAAACAAAAACAAAGGAGAAAGACCATGTTTCAAGGGATCTAATAAGCTCTTGACAATGCTGAGGCATGAAATCTCCCAACAACCATAGATACATCGGCTCACAAGGGAGCCACCTCGGGCCATTGGAAAGGACCCGAGAGACAAACTTGATTGAATCATGGAGAAAGTTTAGAATACTACCCAAAAAATACGGCTTGAATCAACCAATTCCACTCATAGAGCTCATCCATTCTCCCTGGCAACCATCACTTCCCTACTATCTTTAATAATCTCTAAGAGCTTAGTTGTTTCAAGGACATTCTCAAAGACCCAACAATTCTGGACTTCCATACATTGTAAGGGTGCAAACGAGAAGGAAAATGAATGCCTCTATAGCCTTGCACAAGCCACACCGCTGGAAGGAAGAACTATTGCACGATCGAAAACACCTGTGGTAAACACCTGTAGAGATTTATAAAAACTCCTTCAAGCATGGAACACACTCAAAACTAGGGGAAACAAGGGACATCATGACAAAGCTTGTCTTGTGGAGATTCTCATAGAGTATCCATAGACAATTAACAGATGAAGGAAAAGAGTTATGGTTGATCCAAGTCGGGGGTGCACTCTTTCTTGCTCAAAAATGATCTCTCTGGAAGTTGTGCAGGTGTTGCAGCTATTAAAAGGGGGGATTTCTTATCTTTTATCCCCACATTTTCTCTCTCTCTTCTTAGCCAACAAGGCTCTCTCTCAAGGCACCTTTCAATTGGTTCAATTTTGGCATTTTTTGGGTGAAAAATGAGCTATCAGTGACCCTTTGACCAAGGAATGGGGTGGGGCAAGTGGCGGGGGACCAAAAACAGTGGCCAGGCACCTGTCTAGGCAGCGTGAATAGGAAAAGTGCACCATCTCCCTCCGCATGAACCCACGAGCCCCCATAGCCAAGCCTTGAGAGAGCTCCTCTCAGCTTTGATACCCTATAGTGGGCACCAAATGTACCCTATATACCCCCCACCTTCCCTTTTTCTCTCCTTATGTGGGATAATCTCCCTGCCACATGGCAATTTCCTTCTCATTCCTCCCAAGCCCAAAACATTCGAGCTTTCTCCCAAAGCATAAGAGCTTCTCTAACAACTTTCCATGAGGCATAACTTACTGCTCCGATCACCGAATGACGCACCATAACACACGGCTCGAAGCCAATCACCTTGACTATCTTCAAAAATGTAAAATTTTGCATTTCTAATCTTATACCCCCAAGTTGGCCCGGTTTCCCTTGTCACATGCACCCGCAATCACCTTCTAATTTGAGACCGCCCACTTTGGATGCTCATAACTCATGATGTACAAGCCCGATTCACGAGCTATAAAGAACGGTTGAAAATACTTTTACAAAATGTTTTGGGGACTTGGCCAACCAAAACATCATCATTCAAGCTTAGCAAAATCATACCTTTGTACTTGGATTTTTACAAGGTCACTTCCAAGATTTGCAGGGCTATGTACACATATATACATGAGGCCAAGATTTTTGGCATGACTTAGTGACTTGATGCTCATCAAAAAAATGTCTGACATAGCTTGCCAACCCCCCCTAGTCTTCTTGACCATCCATGACAAGCAGAGGTTTCTAGGGTGAACCAATGTTGTAACTCATTCCTAGAAACCTCATTTACATTCTCAAATGTATCCACACTGTCTTTGTCTATTGATAGCATCTCATCTGTCACAATCATCATCAAACATGCTAGATATTTCTTCAGTTTGTAACCATTAACATGATATTTATGTCGTGCACCACCCAAATCTGCTAACTCATATGTGGCATTATCAAATTTTTTCACAACAGTAAACGGACCTTCGTTACACATTTTTCACATTTTCCCAAAATGGTCACGTATTGTAAATTCCCGATTTATTTCAAGCCATTGTAATATTTCTAATGTGTTACGGGCTCAATGGGAGTTCCAAGTTGTAAAGAATAGGTCACTTACTGTGCCTACGTTGCAGCTTCAGTAAGTGGTGAGCCCTAAAGGCCTTGGGCGCCGGACATTGCATATTTTTTACCTAGGTATATAAGGCATTGTGTAAAAGAAATTAGGATTCTCAAGCTCATTTTGTTGAGAGAACTCTTTGGTGAGAGCTCTTGAGGTGTGTGGCCATGGAGTCCTTGAGCTTCTCCTTGCTCATGAGACTTGATTAACACTAATCAATGATTAATTCTCTCTCACTATGCCTCTCTCTTACTTCTTATGATTGCCTATCATGCTTAGATTAACTAGATCTTAACTAATTATTGGTTAATCCCTCTCTAATATTCTATGATTTCCCTTGTTTTGTTGTGTGCGCATGTAGGTTTGATTGGATTGTGTGCTTGATAGATCTATGTGTGTGTGCTTGCTATTAGTGTGTTGCATGATAGGATTAGTGTTGTGTGTGTCTTGCTATCGTAGTGTGTGTGATTGGGGTTCATCGAGGTGAAGAAAGGTGGATTATGGAGATTTCC
>NW_028221427.1:40345-101791 GCF_014529385.1 Adiantum capillus-veneris | reverse complement strand
ATTGAGGGTTGATTAATAGATATCTCGTGCCTTTCAGGCACATTTGCCATGCATGAATCTTGGGGAATTGCTCTTCAACACAACTTCATCAAACCTTGCACGACAAAGGGTGTTCTTCTACACCACAAGTACATTGTACCTACAGATGAGGAAGGTACGGAGAGCTACAACCTTTGGAGGCTACAACCTTGCGTAGCATGGAGTGGCCAAAGCCAGATGCATTCACTGTAATGTCTTTGAAACCAAGATTTGTAGCTGATGTGAGAGCATCATAAAATTTGGAAAAGCCTCGCGTTCCGTTGGGCTTGGATGGTGTTGTCCTGCTCATGTCTTCGCTAGCATCTTTGGATCTTTGCCTTTCCATCATACAAATACTATGTATGTTTGCAAAGATCTACAATACGATACATTGGAAGCCATCCTTGGCGAGAAGTGGGGGTATCTTGAAGGCCTTTACAACAGAGATCGCTTTCGGTGTCAGGTTGGAAGTTTCGACATTGCTATCCATTTCATCAAGGTGCGCTCCACCCTTTACGTGCGGTACTTCTTCTGTGAAAGATGGATGTGCAAGCTTGGTGAATGGATTCCATTGCAATCCAGTGATGCTACAATTGAGGTATTTGATATTGCAATCAAATTTTTGAGTGGTGCCGTTGAAATCGTCCAAGTGACAAGCATTGGACATTTGCCAATGTGCGGGAGCACTTAGTGATAATGGGTTTAGAGCATGGAGATACAAAATTTTGCATCGGACGACGTAAGGTTTTGCATTTAGTAAGTTGAATGATTTTCTCTCTTAATTATGTTATATTTATGTTCTTTGGATTATTCCCTGCTCTAAGGTGGGTATGCTATTTCTTTTTTTTTTTGCTAGATTGGTAGCCGCATGGAGAGCACGATTCAAATTGAAAAGGCATGGACGACGGAAGAGAATTTGATTTTATCATTAGAGTAGTTCTGTTTTGTACTTAAATTTCTTATAATATCACAATTGTAAGTTCAAGCAGATGGTTGTATCAAATTTTGGCAATGCACATTATCTTAAAGTCGTAGTGATGTGTTTTTTGAGTTAAATGATTGTAATTTAATTTGAAAGTTTTTTATAACTTCTTGTTATTTGTGTTACTTTATGAAAATTGTTTAATATTTTAATTATTGTTATTAATTTTTTTGGGGGGGGGGGGGGGGGGGGCGCGTGCTATATAAAACATCCTAAACCCTACCATTTTCACAATTCACCTACATAGCCTGTTCACACTCTCATTTGAGCTCTAGCACTCTTTGCATTCCTACCTTGAGAGCTAGCATTATGGCATCCTCCTCCACCCCTCCCGAAGTCACGGCGTTACAACGCTTCCGAGCGTTTTTACAAACAACTGAGTGGCAAGATCGTGACGATCTTCACAATTTCTTCACCCAATTCCCTGATGTGAACGCAACTATTCACCTAAACAGCCAATCTTTTTAGCCTATCTTGGAATTTTTTGAATTCTACATCGACAAGTATGTTGTACCAATTGTCGGACAAGGGAGATTGTGGATTCCATGCAATTTGCTTCGCTACATACACAAACGCGATCGGCCTTTCACCCAGCGGCTTCAATGATTTTGTCTATTTGCGGGTGATGCAGGTCAGTACATTAAATATTCACGTTTGAAAAAGAAGAAGGTCGGCACCCAGTTTCTAAGTCGATTGGCGACATTACAGCACCCTAGGATGCAAGCAAAGAGGGAAATATTCTTGCCCTAACCTACCCACGAGGTGTCATGGATGCCGCCAAATCCATGGGTGATGAGGATGCAAAAGCATCCTTTAAGCCCGCTGCAGATGCGCCGGAGGAGACATTAACTCCGGAGGTTTTTTTTGAACACCTCTCCCCAATTGTGATAAATGGGGAGGAATATTTGTTTTTACATAATCTTGAAAAGACTTTTGACATCCGAATGGATGAGTTTCTGTCCATCCTCTGTGCCACTGTAGAGTCCTCTGCCATTGACCCCTCCTCCGATCCTTTGCATCGAAGCCTCCTTCCCCTTGGAGAGAGTGTGGTAGATACAGTGGAGTTGGCAATGGTGGCGGTGACACATGCACCGCACTCATCTGTGTCGGAGGATGAGTTTGTAGCTACACGCGCATTGCTTGACGCCCAACGCACTCCTATGCCTGTTCACATAGATGAACTTGAGAGTGTCGCTATGGCTCCCAATTCATCTATTTCTCTTGACAGCAAAGGCATAAACGATGAGGACGATGAAAAACAAGAGGTATTAATTAATTTTTGTTTTGTGATTACGTTAATTTTCATTGTTGCATTCTGAAATCTTATTTACCTATTGATTTCTTTGTAGAATGTTGTGGAGTTGGATGAGCATGCAAGTCGGGGAGGAGATGGTAGGCGCCAAGCTTTTGGATGGCAATTTTCTCTTGCGCATTACCTTGGCAAGCTCCCCCAGGACGGCTTTGCGATAATCCACAAGGAGTACACTCCTTGTGGTCAATTTTGGGTGTCAATGATGAAAGCAATGAGCCGCATCCTATGCATGTCAACCATATCTCAAACCTCCCAAGTTATATATCTTGTAAATAAATCTCTGGCCAGTGCTGCATTTGCGACACACATTCGTGGTCGTGTGCTTTGTAATGTGGCCTTAAGCCAAGTTGTAGGTCTAAGCAGTGTGGAACAAATTGCTTGGGATGTGCTGCACAAACAGCTTCCCTGCGCCCAAGAGCGCCGAGAAAACATTGCTTGCCATATCTTAGATGGTTCAAGCACTCAATAGCTGCATAAATCTTGTAATTAACTCCTTCAAATTTGTAATGAGATATATCACATCTTTGTACTTTGTTATTTCAAATTTCGAATGGGAATTGATTTTAACTGGTACTTTACATCTTCTGTATTGAGTTTATGGTATGATAGACAGTACGTGATTGGTTCTATCTTGTGATACGATTGTGCAATTCTCTGAATCAAAATATAGAGTTTTTTCATATAAATAACACCAAAAAAGGCATAATATCATTGTATTCTTATAAATTTAGCCTAAAAAAGGTTTAAAAAGGTTGTCTAGGGGCCTGACGCAGAGGCGCGCGAGAAGGCAAAAGTAACTTTTTACTTTTGCCTTCTCGCGCGCCTCTGCGTCAGGCCCCTAGACAACCTTTTTAAACCTTTTTTAGGCTAAATTTATAAGAATACAATGATATTATGCCTTTTTTGGTTATTCAATCAACCACACTTGGTTGATAGCTCTTCTATCCACATCTCTCTCTCTCTCTCTCTCTCTCTCTCTCTCTCTCTCTCTCTCTCTCTCTCTCTCTCTCTCTCTCTCTCTCCCCCCTTAGTTTTACTTATATCACTTAAAACACAAATGTACACGACTCGTTATATTTGTAAAATCCACGACTCGTTATATTTCAAAAAGATATCTTTACATTGCCAAAATTGCATAAAAGTCAAATTCAATCTCTCTCTCCTCTGATTCGACGCGCAAGAGCTAAATCCTTGGGCATTATTGTCACCCGTTTTGCATGAAACACAAGTTGGTGTCTTCAAAAATAGAAATTAGATGATATTCTGCCGCTTCTTGTAGAGTTTCTACGGCGATACCTTGAACTCGAAACGCCATTCGATAACTTTGCATGATCTCTTTCACCAAATGTGCGAATGGTGCCTTGCGGATGAGAAGGTCTGAAGTTTTTGATAGTGACGAATCTCTTGCAACGCCTTTGGAATGCGTCGCTTCATAGCAGGAGCCCGTTGTTGAGGGATGGTAGGATCTGGGACATGGGCCTTGCGAGGGCGAACCTTGAAAAACTTTTTCTTTCTACGAGAGGGCTTGCGAGGAGGAGCTTGCGCATCTTCAAGGCCACCATGTGCTCCGACTGGCTCTTCAACTCCACCCTGCGCTCCAACTGGCTCGTCTTCTACATCCTCAAAATCCTCTTCATTTAGTAACCCATGATCAGCTCTAGGCTGATCTGACGGTAGAGCGCCGAAGCCACATGGCAATGTCTTCCCAGCTGGAACTCGATGATTGCTTGGGATCTCCTGTCCGCTCCATGGTGGGCTTTGTGCTTCGTTGTCCGTTTCGGTTTCTGTGTCTGATGTCACTACCCGTTTCTTCTTGCGTGAAGGTTGTCCACCTTGTTGCTCTTCACCTGACCATTCCCTCTCCATCTCTTCTAAGAGCTCTTGTTCATGTATCCAAGGTGGTTTTTGAGCACCTTGGACGGTTGAGTGAGGGTGAGCAAAAAAAGGTTGATCTTTTCTTGTTGTTTGCTTTGTGCGTGCCATGGTGTAAGAAGGGGCAAGATTGAAAATGAGACTCCCTCTTCTCTAAAAGCCCTCTATTTATTAAAAAAAAGGTCTCTTCACACTTGACCAGGCCACTTAAAAAAACTCTTAATATCATCAAAATATAAAAAACAAAAAATGAATAAATGGAGAAGTATTATATGCAACTCAACAAAGACATCTACAACATAAACATTACATTGCATAGCATCATTTGTTTTACATGTTGGGTAACCAACGTTTGCCCACTCTATGGCGATTTTCACACCACCTAGCATGATTAAGGGGTCCGGTGGAGTTTCTCCATTTCTCTTTAGCAGTAAGTCGAGATTATCTCCTAACCTCCTTGGCAAGACTTGACTTTCGCGCTCGCTCTATGGCATGACATCTCCCCAAAGAACAACGAAAGAACCAATCAAACATCTCCTTCATGTAGTTGGATCTCGTAGTTCCATCAGCGTGACGTGTATTTTTAAAGTAAACACCTTTGGCTCGATAATGTGATTTTTCCATTCCTTGAGTGCTCCACATGTCTAATGAACCATATTTTGACATAAAGAATGCTCCATGCGCATACAAAATATGTTGCATCAAGAAAAAATGCTTAGATCAAATAAATATTTATGTATAGCATCAAAATGCTTAGATCAAATAAATATTTATGTATAGCATCAAAATTTGAACTGAACAAAGTAACTTACCATGTAGTGTGTGATATTGCTCTCTCCCCACGCTTGCACAAATTCTTTAGTGAAATTCGAAATGTGATCTTTGAACAAATTTTGTTGCTCGCTCGTGGTTTGGGGTTTCCACATGATTTGAAGCACTAACTCCAAGTGGTGCCACACTTGCCTACGCATATTTACAAGCACGGGATTTGAATCTTGATCGGTCGTACACTTGCAAAGCGCTTTCCATAGCTCCCATGGAGCATCCTCCTCACCCCTCTCCTTTCTCATCTCTGGTTTCTTGAAAAACCTACGTGCTTTCACACCATTCATAGATACTTTTTGTGGCACTTCATGCATATTTTCCACCTCACCGATGATAGAAACATTGCCACCATGACATCCAATCAAATTTAGAATTGTTTCAACTATTCCAATGGCTTCCACGGATCTGGAAAGTGGTTTCATTGTGAAAGCGTACTCTATGTGAAGCTTTAACAAGCGATCAAATATACGCATAAAGGCATGCAAAGTGCAAAAGTGTACATTTGTAAGTGGAAAATTGATAATGGGATGCCATGTTTTATCTTTTGTCGACCGATTGGGGACCTCCATGATAGGACACTTCAACACCGAGCACACCCAATCCCTTGCATCATCATCCATTGACCCTGTTGCCTGACTTCCCTTGACATTTTTCTTTGAAGATGTGGAGCCACGAGTACTCTCCTTGTATCCTCGTACACAATATGGACAAGGAAGAAGTGATGAAGCACCTTGTTTACACCCAAGTATACATTTGATTGTTTTTAGTTCACCTCCTAAGTGCTACTCGACATCAAATGTACCTACTCCATCTACTTCTAGCTTTTCTCCCTCTAGTTGTGCCTTAATAACCTCTGTGATCCACGGGATCATAGAGAAGACCCATGCCAACACCTCATGAGTCTCTTTCGAAACTTCAAAAGCTCCTAACCACCATATTTCTTTTTCCGATTGTACACTAAATGAACTTCAAAAGCTCCTAATCAACTTTTGCAAAAAACATCGCCTCATTCATGAGTGTCACACTCATACGTTCCAATCTCCTTCCTTTGACAATTTGACATTCATCTAGCTTAAGAATAAATATGAGCTTTTCTCCAAGTACTGAAACAACACAGGAATTGAATTGTTATACTAAATGATATTCAATACAAATAAAAAATGACATTACAATTTGTATTACCTTGTGGAGACAAAGCATAAAATTTAACCATAGCTCGTTGTAGTCGTTTCAAGTCAACAAAAATATTGTTGAATTGATGATAACTAAAAGACTTTTCCCCATTTGGAATAGTATTGCCTCCCTTTATATTACCACGTGACTTGGCACTCGTGGAAGAGTACACCATGGATCCTTCAATGTGTTTGTATTCGCCAAGGGATTCCCGAACGAGATCATTGTTTGCTTTTTTTGCAAGTCGGTCCCTATGTGGAATAGGAAATAAATTCTCGGTGATGCCTTGCTCTCGTAATGCATCTTTCATCAATCCATGAAGTGCATGGTATGCATTTGTAGTTGATCCCAACCTCATCACAAGCTCTCTGGACATCATCCTCAGACACAAGGTTAGAGATCTTTTTTAGGATCTCCTTTGTGATGGCATCTTTCATGTGTTTGGCCTTTTCACAACCTATGATGTAAAGTATATCTTCCTTTGAGATGCATCTTAGGAGAAGATTGCAACGGTCCTCTTGTCTAAAACTTCCACACACATCTTGTATATATGTCATATTTCAAAAGGTGAACCGAGTTACAAATTGATGGAAATTATTTGAGAGTTATGAACACTGTGAATTAAAAAAAATACCCGGTTGTCGTGATCCGCTTCTTACGTGCCCCTCCATTAGAGGCTAAGTTTTCAATGGAAGATAACTCCCTCTTACGCTCACGCATGCCAAATGGAGTGGCTTTTAGGTGCATCATTGCAATCTGTAGCTTAGTTACCTCTGTTTCTGTAGCTTTGATCTCCTCTTTAAGATCTTTGAGTTGTTTCTCTGTGGAATGTAGTTGTTGTTGGAGATTTGTGGAATGAATGTGTAACACTTGACATTGTTGTCGGAAATATGCCGACGCACCTGTGTGATTGGAGTCCAATCTCTTACAATACCCAAGAAGACCACGTTCTCCTTCTCCCACATATTTGATTAAGCTTGGGAGTGTACGGAATGTCGGATGACAGTCCACGAGCGGATCTTTTGGATACAACCCTCCATCAAGCCACAAGTCAACATTGGTTTCTCCTCGAAACCGTCGTACAGATGCCGGTTGAGATGCTTTCTCGTCATTTTTTTTGTGGGAGCAAATTCGATCGGTAGACGCAGACTGACATTAGTTGACCTAGTAGATGACGATGCAGGTGATTCATTAGTTATGTCGCGAAGAGACATGGTGAAAAGTTATGATGGGGAAAAATTTAATAAGATATACTTTTTGGGATAAACAGACAATTTTTGGGATAAAAAGACTTAAAAATATATTTTTTTCATATATAGGTTCAATTTTTGAACTCAAAGAAGGGAAATTTTTAAATTTTAAAAATTTCAATTTTTAGGCTTTATTAGATGGACGTTTTGATGATGTGGCATTATCTATTTATTCTTGGAGTTAATGTAGAGAGGGACCCAAGGAATTTTAGATTTGGAGCTTATAAAAGCTAGATTCTTCTAAAAAAATACTGTTTTATATATATATATATATATATATATATAGGGACCTTTTGAAAGCTTAAAAGATCCATTTTGAAGATTTTATAAAAAATTCATTTTTTTGGGGTGAATTGATGCACGAACTGAAAAGTGGATTTTGTCATAACTACTTACTCTTTTTGTTTGGTGATAGGTAGAGAGAGAATGGTTCTTCTCTCTACTTTTACTCCTCTCTCTCTTTTTACTCCCCTCTCTCTCCTACTTTATCCCCCCTCTTCCTCCTACTTTACCACCCTCATTCCCTACTTTCCCCCCTCTCCTATCTAGAGAGAAGTTAGAGAGAGAGCTACAAAAGTAGCCCTATTTATTGTCTTTGTTCCCTCCATCCCCTACAAAATTAGCTTTAATCCCTTAAAATTAGGAATCCTTACATGGCCCCAAGGGGGTCCAATTTTTTCCTGATGCCCTCATTGGACCTCCCCAAGTCAAGCCAATGACAATTAAGCACCATAAGTGATAGCCTTCTGACATGTGTCCCCCTTTTCCCTTTTGTGAGAGCTTTAGGTAATTTAATAATTCAACTAAACTCTCATTGGACCCCTTTGCCTCCTGGCCAATAGGAATCAGGCAAGCCATTGGGCTGCTGAATGCTCATTGGACCCCTTGGGAGACTGTCCAATAGTCATCTAGGAGACTTAATTCTCATTGGTTCTTTTATTAAGTGTTTTTAAATTAATTAAAACTAGATTTACTCTAGCCTAATTCTCATTGGTCCACCTCCAAGGCCATCCAATAGAAATTGGGTACACCTTGTGGGCATCTGGCCTAGGGAGCTGACATGTGTCCCTCATTCCCTTTGTGTAAAGGGAGCTTGTGTGTGTGTGTGTGTGTGGATTTCTCTCTCATCCCCTACATGCTAGGCTCGCCCCCTCCTATGTAGGGATGTACAAAGACTTTTTTGGTCACACACAAAGCATCCAATTCCCTTAAGGTTGACCTTTGGACACAACCTTTGAATTTTGGAACCTTAGCATTTTGGAAGTCTTAATGGGCTGAACCTTAGGGTCTTTTTAGCCCATTGTTGCACATGGCTCTTTTGCAAATGGCCCCCCCTTTGGATCCCTATTTTCCCTCCTTTGGATCCCTACTGTGGCCGGTCTGCTAGCTTAACCAATATTCTAGCTTTTTCTCCCCTGGCACTTCCCCATATTAAATGATCAGTTTAACATGAGAAAATCATTTAGGAGAATTGGATATTGATTATTATGACATTTTTGTGTATTTCATGTTGCATGAGAGTATTCAGAGTCAAACGTTGAAGGACCACAACACCTTTGGCAATCCCATTGTGCCTATTTGTTTGTTGTGCCTAATGTACTTTTGGGTCAGCATTGTGTGAGTTGGTTCTTGTGTTTCATTTGGATATGATGCATGTCATAGAGACCACGTGGAGTATCCCAAGTTTATTATACTCGGGCTCAATCCCAAGCAGGAAACATTGATCTTCTGAACTACGAGCAATCCATAGATGGATCGCATGAAGCATTTATCCCTAATTTGCATCCAAGGAATCAAGAAGGGGAAAGTTCAGAAGCACCAAAAGGAAGGCAGGTGAGGCAATTGGTGGGAGCATTACTCTTGACAGCAATATCTACAAGAAGTAAAAAAAGACTCCTCTTTGACCTGCTGCAGGTGTCCAACAAGCAAAGGTCTACGAGAGTACCTGAGCCTATCCCAATGGCTCCTACCCTTAAGGCCAAAGCAGCCAAATTCATGGGAAGGTCAAGTAAAAATTGATTGTCATGTGGCTCAATTTGTGACCAATTGGCAAGCTAGTGGATATCATGTTGTGTATGGTGATGATATAAAATTATAGCAACATTGGAAGTCAAAGCCATGAGTTAGTTTATCCAATGTGGTATTGCATATTTTGCAACATATGCTACACTTATAGTAGCATTCTTCTTGAGATTCAGAAAGAAGAAGAGTCCAGCATATGTTTTGAAGAAAATCAAGGACAACAGACAGGGAAATCTATTGGTAGAAAATTATGCTCAAAATTTCAAAATTTTGGTAGATAGATTACAGGGCAATGAAAGACCCACAGATGAAATGTTAGCATGATATTTCTTGAAAGGTTTAAGGAAATTATTGAAGAATGTTGTGGACGTCATTGTTTTTGCAAGTGGGTTCAACAATTTAGTGGTAGCTGCAACGAGAATTGAGAAAAGGCTTGGCACAACCAAGACCAGAAGCAACAATAGAGGTAACTCTTATTCAAAAGAAGAGTAGGAAGCTAAGTTTGAAACTAAGAAAGAAATGAATTCAAAATGGTTATTAGTTAGTCAAGTTGAAACGGGAAAGCAAAAGAAGCATAGTGATAACGGATAAGAAAGACAAAGAAGAGGATTTGGTAAGTCAATTGAAAAAGATTGGATACTCTATGGTAGCTCCAAATTTGTGAAAGAGAAGGGAATAATTCAACATACTATTGGTATAATCCTAATAGTAGGAGTATACCTATTCGTAATGCAAGTGGAGGGAGAAATGATGCAAAAACTAATCAAGTAGCTCCGCTTAGAGAGAGACCACCATTTTAGAGACCTCCTTGGAGAAATCAAGACAATAATTAGAGAAGACCACTAGGAGTGATGCCATGTGTTTATTGTGGTGGAGTAGATCATTGGGTAGGTCTGAAATTGTGCTTTGTGGGTAAAACATAGAGAGGAAAGAGGAATGCTAGTACTGTAATACAATGAGGATCACCAGCAAGCTAATCCACAATAGCAGCAACAAAATCAGCCACAAGGTCAAGCAAAAGTGATAAGAATTGGCATAACTGAGCAAAAGAACAAGATGAGGTTAATGCAGAAAATGAGGATCAGCTTACCAAGGAGCACTACGATGAGTGGGGATGTGATTGTAGACACAATTGAGGTACCTAAAACCTTGGTTTCAACGTTATTGTGGAGGACTCAAGATTTTAAAGACTTTTTGCACAATAAAAATTTCAAGATAGGGTGTAAGCAATGAGATTCAAATGAGTTAGGGAGCCAAAAAAATACTAGTTTCTTGTTTTCAACATATAAAGTCATTTCCCACTGTCAAATTGCACTAGAATAGTCCCAATTCCATGGGAGGACCTTTGAAAGGCCAAAATTATGCTTTTAGGCAACACGTGCTCAAACATGCAATTATGTCAATAACTCACAAGTGACTTTGAAAGTATTCCTTAAAGGTCATTCCATTTTTTTGTAACACTAAGTACTCATCCTTGGCTTTTACAAGCATAAAAAGCTCATCTCTACAAAAAGATATAAGAATTTTATGATTTTTTTGACAAAATAGTTTGAAATTTTACTAAAATTTATGACTGAGAACTTACCACAATTCTCTCCATAGAACTTGTATTTTGACATGGAGAAAAATCCAATGTTATTTTTTCCTCATAACCAACCTATGATAGAAGCAAGGTGTAAAAATCTTCTTTCTAGCTTGACAAATAAATTGCCAAGAGTTGGTAAGAAAATAGGACACTTTAGTGTCTCAAGACACTTGAGTGTCCAATTACAGTACTAGTGTTCACAAGCTGAGGATTACAATGACCATTCATTGATGTGGTCAAAGAATATCAAGCAACAAAGAGTGCAAGGAGGAGTTGCATATTCGATTAATAAAGGATTAGAAGATTTTGTTTCAATTGTGAAAGATAACAAGCACAAATGTTATGTATTGTTGAAAATTATGACACCAAAAAGAGCACCCACTTTTGTAGCCAATTTCTACATTCCTTGTCTAGACTTGTCATAGAGGAGTTCTGTCAACATTTTGGGCATCTAGATTTGTATAGCGTGGTACATATAGCTTCTACACCAAGTTTGGGCACCTTTGGGTATGTTTTGATCACCATCCTCATCATTTTCCAAATCAAAGTTTCCTAAATGCATTATATGGCCTTGGGCACATGAGCCTAGTCCAAATTCATATTTGCACACATCGAAGCCATGCTCCCATCATGAGGTACCTCTGCACCAAGTTTGAGCCAAAAACTCCAACCTAGACATCATACACGTATGATGTCTAGACCCCTTCAATTGACATGTTGTTATGATTTTGGAAACTCTAACACTTTAACCACATTATTATGAGATCCCCATCAAATTTTCATCACATTTGGATATTATTTGACCTCCAAGGTGTAAATCTAGACGCACAAACCATTTTTATGGCTTTGAACATCCTTTTTCAAGCTCAATTTCAAATATGAGGCTATGGGCATCATGCACATGCTATACACATCTTATCCCAAACAGTTTTGCATCAACAGACATCATATGCTTATGATGTCTATTCTCTAATGCAGATTTCAAACTCCACATCTTTCGTCATGATCATGTTCACCACATAGTATAAAGGTCATGCATTCAATTTTGACAAGTTTGAGTAAGGTTGTGACCACTTGAAGCCCAAAAATGGAAAATCCTAGCCTAGGACACATTCTATGGCCCCAACCACATAAATCATCTCCATATCAAAATCTGAGATGATCAAAGGGTTATCCATCACATAAGGATACTATAGATCAAGTCTGGGCCAAAAATCTCAACAGAGACATCATACACGTATGATGTCTCTAGAGGCCAAAGTGACCAATTTGGGGGTATTTCTCACTTCCAATGCCATTATCCCATTATTGTTAGCCCATAGCTCAAGTTCCATCAAGTTTTGATTCTCTGTACCCATCTAAATCCAGGTTTTGGAACTTTGAATCTCTACACCTAAATTTGGCTTCAAGCACATGAGAATAATTCCAATTCAGAATTTGATGCCACAGGAGTTTATGCCATGCTAAAGCCCAGCTCTAGTACAAGTTTGAGCCCCTTCGAACAAAGTAGACATCATACGTCTATGATGTCTCACTAGCCTGAAAATGCACCTAGAAGCTAAGTTAACCCCTTTTAGGCCTTCACCACATGATTATGAGAGTATCTACCAAGTTACACCCCATTTGAACCTCATATGCTCAAAACTAATCCATAATCCAACTTCAAATCTTGAAAGGAGTTCTAATGGTCGCGGCTTGTCCAAATGACATCCAAATTGAAATCCAAGCATATATACAAGATGTACATGCTATGAGCTATACACATATGAAAAATCAATTCATCTTGAGCACTTAGACATCATACGCGCATGATGTCTCACAGCATGAATCTGTACCAAAAATGCACTTTTGACCACATACATAGCATTGTTAGACCCTAATTATCTTTTTTCAAATTTGAAGTCATTTGGATTGCTGAAAACTAAGAAAATTCCAGGATTTGTGTACAACACTAACTTTTGCACTTGTAGTGCCCACTGGATCAATGGAAGCTACCAAATCACCAACAAAGAAGAAGAGGTTGTCCTTTAAAGGATATCATTGCAACCACCAACCCCTATATAGTACCCAAAGAGAGATTGAAGCCAGCCAAGGCTTGGGTGGATGAAGCGACATTGGAAAGAGAAGGACTAGTAGTGTATCAAGGTACATTCAGAGATCCACAAGGAAATACCATGGATATCCCAATAAATCCACAAGAAATCATGGAATACTCAAACAAAGAAGATACTCTCAACTACCTGGAGAGAGAAGATTTATATTATTTCTTCTTAGCACGACTAGTAGGTGTGGACACACAAAGAGTCTACAAGCTAGCCAGCTCCATTCAAAAAGATGGCAAAGCAGTGATTATCGCTTTGGATGGCCAAAAGACTAAGGTGGTAATTACCCCTCAAATCATTGCAGATGATCTGGAACTCCACAATAAGGGCAGCTCTCTCAGAGAAAGGAGAGATGATGTGAAGGTCTACTCTCACAAAAAGACCAATCCCACATTTGAAGACTTAGAGGATCTGAGGGATGCAAAAATCTGCAAACTTTACAACCAATACTTTCATATTTGCAACAAACAACCACAAAATTACACGACACCTCCACATGCAGTAGCAAACACAATCACATGGGCATTAAGAAGCAATGTGCCCAAAGAGGTGAACTATGCCCCAATATCCGCAAGAGAAAGTGGTCGGAATGAAAATGGAGAAACCAAACTACATATGGGGTGGAGACATTTTGACAAGGATTGCATATGAGGCTATCGGATCCAGAGGATGATGGCCAGACCCACCTACACAAAATGAGTGGTTGCAACTGAAAGAGGATGTGGAGGATGACCACCAATAGCACCACCTATCGCGACACGGCTCAGAAGAAAGCTAGAGCCTGTACATGAGGAAAAATCCAAAGAACCACCAAAAAATAAAGGGAAAGTGGTGATGGCAAAGGAACAAAAGCCAAAAGAAACAACCAATCAAAGGGTAGCTCAAATCAAGAGATTGGTCGAGTAATTCAAGGCCAAAAAAGCTCTAAAAGGGGACTTTGAGGAGTATTGGGTGCCAGATCCTACAAAGATTGGGGCCAGATCCTTAAGACCACTAGAATATCAGTTCGGTCGCTACATTTGATCCTATGAAGAATCTAAAAGAGTGATCAAATAGCAAGATTTAGGGCCCTTCACAGTTCAAGAAGTCTTAGATATCAAAAGGAAGTTGAAAGAGATTTCAGAAACACAAGTGAAGGAGAACAAAGAAAGTGAGAAAGGAGGGAATACTCTGCCACATGTACCTTCCCGAAGGCCTACCTCTCTACCTCCCCAAGCCCTAAACACCCGGCATCTCAACAAAGGAACTTACCAAAGAAGAAAACCGAGGCTGAATTGACGCCATAAGAGAAAAAAAAAGGCCAAGAGATGCACCTATGAAGACCTCCTCAAAGCTAGCTGAGGATGCATCTGAGGCTATATATGGCATCTCTATCCCACCGCGGGCTGCAAAGGACAAAAATAAGGATGAAGAAAATCTCAGAGACCTAGATACACAGAGAAGACCACCAGAAGATCATTCACCCCAACCTGGAGTACCAGGGTTGGTACAGGTTCCACTAGTACCACAATGGAGACCTTTAGCCAACCCTTGGAGATCTCCTCCAATGGGGTATTTCTAAGAATGGGACGCCAGGTTCCATTTTTATGTTCATTCCCCAGGCCATCGACAAGCAACATGGTAGCGGCTAATGAAGGAGATGCAAGGGACACTCATCAAATAATAGACAAAATCAAAATTCGATCTCTTACATTTGTAGAGGAGAATAGCAAGATACACACCAGGGAGGGAAATATGCAAGAAGAGTATGTAAACCTCACTAGAAATCTCCAAATGACGAGTCAAAGAGTTGAGGTGGCAGAACGAGAGCTTGAGGTTCTCACTAAAACACTAAGGGATACTGAAAGAAAACGAGACACACTTACACTGCACATGGCAAAGGTCTTGGCCGAAGTCAAGAGTTTGCATGAAGAGAAGGAAAAGATGAAGGATGAGCTGGAGTCAACTAAGTAAGAGGTAATGGAGCTAAAAGCCAAGTTAGAGCTCCAAGATTTGATGATACAGAGGCTCAGAGAAACCCCAAGGGCTGCAAGAGCAAGTACATGAGCAAATAGCCATGCTATACAAGCGTTGGAGGCTCAAGTCATGGCACTATAGAAGGAATTACGACTAGAACAAAGACAAAGAATGCATATGGCAGAAGGTTCCCTAGCCACTGAAGAGAGATTGATAGCCAGCTAGCAAGAAATACAAAAAGAGAATGAACAACTCAAACTCCAGGTAAAAAATTTGCAAGAGTTGCTAGCAGATCAAGAAAAAGAGGCCACAAGGATGGACATCCTGGTGCAGCAACAGTTATTGAGGCTCCAACAAGAAGTAGAAGAAGCAAGATCACAAGAGATGGAGCCAGGGCCTAGTGACCTGGGCATCCATGCAAAACATGAGCCCATGGAGTTCCCTAAAGGTGCAAAGCTCTACATCACCTAGAGCAACACTTACATATCTTCATCACTCCAAGGGGCTTCACTATTTTTAATGTCTCCTTCAAATGATACATATTTTTTCAGCATTGTTACTCATGTCTTGTCTCATCTCTCTTTTCTATTACATTTTCATATTTCATTCAGTATGAGAGAGGTACATAGCACTTATTCACTCATGACATCTTGGGCAATTTACCATTGCACTCTATTGTTCCTAAGTCATAATGCACCTACGACCATGTACTCCATATATTTGTCATTTGAATTCAACATACATTAATGCTTACAATTGTTTAGGTAAATAGGGTGCTATAAGATATTCTTAAAAATCAACTTTTGTTTGAATGAGTTTGGACCACTGGATGGTTATTGGTGCCCAAAAAATTTTCTTTATGGCTTTGCAAGTGTGGAAAATCCACTTTATTCAATAAACTTTTGTGATCCACACGATGTAAAACTTGGTGGAACACAATGGGAAGATTGTATAAGATATTGAGCTATATATATAGTTGATTTTTCTTTACAAAAATAGGGTGTTTTTGTTTTGTGGGGCTTTGTGCAGGTTGCATGCAAAAAAAATTTACAATTCAACAATACATGAAATCATGATAATTTTTTGCTAAAAAGTCTAATTTCAATGTTTGAAGAGTTGTTCTTGAGATTTTGGGGTGTCTAAAAGTTGCTCATTATGATGACATATTCATCAAATTTTGCACCAATATTTTACTCTATGGTGAATTGATAACTGGTTTATACATGTTTTGAAGAAAACTGATTAGATAAAAGCTTTTATATTTTAAAATTCATATATTGAGCTTCTTGGTGTGAATCTTGAACTTTCTTTTCATTCATCATATGTAATTGTATTAGCATATAAAAGAAACTAGGAATTACTTATGTTGGTGGATGTACATCACATTCAATTAGATTTATATGTAAAAGATAGATGGATTGATTGATCTTCTTATTTGCTATTTATGTGCATCACATGCAATTGAATAGATATGCAAAAATTAGATCAAATGTGGATCACATCACATCATTCTTTTTTGCTTTGTTTGATTATGTATGATTTGATATATTAAAAAATCTTGTTATAGAGAGGTTTGCATCCATTGTAGAATATTCTTTATTCTTAAAGTCAATGTTTGATCCTTTAATTTTTGGTATCAAGGGATTATAGCCTAATTGATATCAAATGTATGAGTTAAATAACATTGCTACGATCCAAACATCAAAGGTTTATGTTTTGAGAACTTATTAGGAAAAAATGATTTTTATATTTATAATAATAATTTTATATTTGATAAATGATGTGAAATGATTATTTTTGGATTATTCTTTTTATTCTTTGTAACTATATATCCAAGAGTTATGATTTTGATCATGCATCAAGTAGTTATGTTTTGATTATTTGATTATGTATCCAAGAGTTATGATTTTGATAATGCATCAAGTAGTTATGTTTTGATGATTTGATTATATATCCAAGAGTTATGATTTTGATAATGCATCAAGTAGTTATGTTTTGATTAGATACAAATGTCAAAGAGTAACGATTTATCATCGAGAGTCGATATTGAAGCATTATGCTTTGATGATTCATATTACTCCTCAGTACTATGAATGTCAAAGGTAATATCTGGATCTTTTCTAGGTTTCTATGTTAACCATCTGACACATTTTGGTACTTTAGCCGCAGTCATTATTAGCATCGATATATGCATTGAAAATATTGGTTGTGAAAATGATCCATATAAGATGCTAATAACAATGCTTAAAAATTGCGAAGAGTTTGAGATCTATTATGAGCTCATTTTGAGATATTCACTATAAGGGACACCTTTGTCTTCCCCAAGCTTTGATGCAAGTAAGTTTCATCTCTCTCTCTCTCTCTCTCTCTCTCTCTCTCTCTCTCTCTCTCTCTCTCTCTCTCTCTCTCTCTCTCTCTCTACATACATACACATATACATATACAACAAATCTACACATTTATTGTATAAATCTAAATCTACACACACACACACATGTACAAAAGCATGCAAGCACACTTTTAAACGTAAAATTAAAAAAACTATCTTTTTCTTAATTTAGAATTAATTTAGTTAAGCTAATTTTAATTTGAAGTATTTTATAAATTTTCCTAATGTTCATTATTATTTATGCTACCTTTTTATTATTAAATTTTATCAAATTTTTATATTTAGATTTATGTTTTAAATATATTTAACTTTTAATTATTATAAATTTATAGCTAGTTTATGATTTAAGTATAAATTTGATATTTAACGTTTGATTTGGGTTTCTTGTATAAGTTTGAAATTTACGTTTAATGTTATGTTTATAATTTACGTTTTAAGTTTTAATTTAGTTTTAATTTTTAAGTTTAAGTATAGTTGTTAGGTTACATTTTAATTTAGTTTTAATTTTTAAGTTTAAGTATAGTTGTTAGGTTACATTTTAATTTAGTTTTTGAATTTTAGTTTACACTTACGTTTAACTAAATGGATTTAAGTTTAAGATAGGGTTTAGGTTTTAGTAAATACAATTTAAGTTTAGATAAATCATTTTAAGTTTTGGTTTTATGGTTTAGATTGCATCGACTAAAAGAAACAGTGATCTTCAATTGTATGACCATTTCTCAACTTGGATGGTTGGTAACTACTAACTAATGGGTAGAACCATTAACACTTGGGACACGTGATGGATTCAAAGGGATTTTGAAGTCTCAAGTCCACAAGAGAGGGCACAACTACCTACACCAAATGAGAAAAAAACTTTTTTGCAACGGATTTTATGGGTCAAACTTTATTGCAACTTGGAAGCCTAACAATGGTGAGGCCAAGATTCCTTTGTTGCCTTATTAACTTGAGGATTTGAGTTGAAGTGCTACTTGGAACAAAACGTCTTGGGGTGGTTGAACCCACAGGTCAAGAGAGCGCAAAATAGGAAACATGCCACTAGACTTAGTAAAATAGGCAACATGCATCTTTGCTAGGTTTTCCACACGAGATGCTTCAATAGCTCCTTCATCATTCAAAGGCATCATTACATTTTGATTTGGTGTCGCCATGTTTGGTAGCATTGAAGCAACAAGTAACATTGACAAGCTGATGTGCAAAGGAGGATCTTGCAAGGGCTAAAATTTGGCATGACCACATTGTAGTGCAAAATATCATGACAAATCTCCTTTATGTAATACAGTGTTTTAGTGAGGAGAGATCTGGAGTGGATTCATTGAGCATTGATTGTTTCATTGTTAGCTTTGTATGCCACCACATCCACTTGCATAATTTCTTTGGCTTTTCCTTCTAATCTTTGAGTAGTCGGACTTTCATCTCAAGTGCCCGATTGTTGACACTCTCCCAATCTTTCAGTGTGTTGATGCTTTTGTGGCTAGTTGATAGACTTTTCATGCCTTCTTTGATCCTGAACTTTAGTTTTTAATCTCTACATTTTTCACTTCCAAGAGCTTGAATTTCTTCTCCAAATTTTCTTATTTTTGGGTATGCTCTCTCTATAATCTATCAGTGTCTTGCATGTGCTATCGAATGAAATCTTGAGTGTGTTTTTGCTAAGCATTGTGCACTTCTAGGGCATTTTCTATTAAAAGTTGCAACTCTATCGTATAATTTATCATTATATCTCTAGGAAGATTTTGCAATACACAGTCTAAAGTTTGGACAATTGAGACTTGATTCTCTTACTTTTGTGAGAATATCCCACACTACATCAACTTTATTATTTATCAAAGGAATTTTTTTTTCTCAGCAGATGGATGTGCTCTTCATGGTTGGATTGTGCACTTGAGTAGAAGTGCCATCATAGTTATGTCGATATTTTGCTAACTTGCCTACGATAGTTTCCTTGGCATTTTCTATCGGCGGCTAAGCATCCTGTTGGTTATGTTGACTTTTGCATAGAGAGTAGGAGGAAAATGCACTGTGATAGTTTGTGCATTTGAAAACTATTGTAGTGCCATAATCATATTTTTTGTCATCATTGACTTTGAGCTCCTTCATTATTTTGCAAGCTGGTGGGAGATCAAAAGATCTTGCTAGATTCTTAACATATTGGATTAGCCTTTTGTGAAGTTCTCTTGATGTATTTTTTTGAAAGCTTTGTATGTGCTTGGGATTGATTGTTTCGTCTATAGTTGGACAAATTACCTACTTCCCTTCTACTGTGCTTTGTCTTCCAAGATAGGTTTTCACACTATCTATAGCTCGGCTTGCCGACTCCTTTTTGCTTCACGCTCTTCCTTGAGAACAAAAATTTAGATATTAGCATTTCAGTTATGCCTCTAGGAAAAGAATTACTTATACTTGTTCTTGATTATACCGATGTAGAATGGTAAGGTCTACATTTGAGTCTTGATGATAAACAGAGTGCATTTCCTTGAGCCCTTTGAAAACCACACTTGTGGCCTCAAGTCCACATTTAGCATGCAAGTCATAGCACAATCCTTGCATAAACCATAAGGTAATCAAAACTCCAAAATGCATCTAGATATTGGTCTTTCACCTTGTGCCTAGAAAGTGGCACAATATTCAATCCCTTTGATCGTATACATCCTCCAATATGTGCCAAATTTCAGTCAATCTAAGTTAGCATTTTCATCTAAAAATTTATTTTCATCGTCCAAACCCTAGTCTTCAAGCAATTTCAAGCCTTCATGTTCAATATGGAGAGAGGTGGCTAAAAATGAAAAATGCTAGAGATAGGGAAGCATTTTTTAAAATGCCAGGGAGAGGTGAAACAACCAGTAGAGAACCCAAATGCTAGCAATCTTCACTACTCTGTAATTCTCATAAGAGGGGGAACGGGGGGGGGAACTAGGGTCCCTTTATAGGGATCACCCAAACTTGCCCAACCCACTCCCACAAATACCCTAGGACCCATAATTATGGGGGTGCCTAGGAAAATGCCACATCATGAAATAGGAGTTATTATCGTGAGAACTATCCTAGCTTTCCTAATTTTCACAGTAAGGGCACCTATGGATAAGTTAGAGAAAAACTATAGAAACTAGAGACTTTGACCCTAGGAAACCCTAGGAACAAAGGTCCTACCTTATGTGAGCTTGTCGGGTGGGCACAACATGCATGGCTTGTACCACCAAAAAAGGTACCTCTACCTCAAATATTGCAGGTGTATCCACAAAATAGCCCCCACTCCCTAAACTTTTCCCAGGAGATATTAAAGCCACCATTGGAATGAAGATGAAACTCTTAACACCCCCTTGTAACTCCTTGACAGTGAACCAATCCAAGGGAGATGGCATGAAGGGAGAATGTAGACTTTGGTAGAGGTTTGGTGAAGATATCAAAGTAGAGTTATCTGACATAGAACTTCACTCAAGTCAAATAGTGTCATTTTTTTATCAGTAGTCATCCATTGCACAAAGAAACAATCTCCAAAATAAACCTTCATAACTACACCCACTCACATGTAGCACTGCAAAAAACCCAAACCTAGTCCTCTGGAGATGAGGCAAATGTAGGCTCCTTCTTGTTGCTCCAAGAAATCGCTCCTATACCAAATGAAAAGGTGTAACCTATAGTCAAATGGAATCCACCTGCAAAAAACCCAAACCTCTGGAGATGATGAGGCAAATGTAGGCTCCTTCTTGTTGCTCCAAGAAATCGCTCCTATACCAAATGAAAAGGTGTAACCTATAGTCAAATGGAATCCACCTGCATCTCCACCCCAATCAGAATCACTCCATCCTCAAACAGTAAGCCTGAAGTCTATACCTCTAGTGTCATACCAAATGCCCAAAGACTGAGACTGTTTCAAATACCACAAGATACAAAGAGCTTAGTCCATCTGTGAATTGGTAGGCCTCTACATAAATGAACTAAGAAGCCCCACCATGAGAATAATGTTAAAATGGGAGTTTAGAAACCAAAAAAGACAACCGACCAACTTTTATTACTTTGTAGCATCAACTACTACTAGGACAACTTGTGGTGGAGATCCATCAAAGATAGATATGCACTCGGTCATATGAAATGCTTCCAACAAATATTGGGCATCGCATTGCTAAATGAGAAAGATGTCCCCCTATGTTTTCCATACCTTCAATCCAAGAAAGTAATGAAGCAAGCCAAGATCTTTCGTCACAATCTCCTTTGCCAAGGTCTACGAGATTTGCTCCCAAAATAGGGAGCTACGGGTATCTCCTCATCATCATCTGCACCATGGTGATAGCCATCATCATGAGTTTGTGCATCAATATCCAAATCCTAAGGGATAAGAGCTGGAGAAGAAGGCTCATCAACCAAACGAGAGAGGAATCATCAACTAGATCTCCAAGAAGAGAGGCAAATATGGAGTAAGTGTGAAAGAATTGTGAGTAGAAGCCCCCTCTAAAGGAATATGCTCATCATAGACCACATCTCGACTCAGCACAATCTCCTCTCTCACTATATCATAAAGTCAATATCCCTTGAAAGTGTGTGGTAGCCGACAAAAATCATCCGATGGAATTGGAATCAAACTTTCCCCGTTGCTTTTTTACATTGGCAATCTGCATCACTTTGCAGTTGATACAATGCTCATGAGAGGGGGAGACAGGTCCCTTTATAGGGATCACCCCAACTTGCCCGAACCCACTCCCACAAATACCCCACAACCCATCATGTGGGGATCGGCAAGAACAATCATGTTTCTTATGGCTATGAAAGTAATGGCATTTCTTAGCTTTATTTATCCTTTACCTCTTGTAGTGTATTCTTATTGGAGATTGCTTGGAGTAGCATGGTTTCGATCTTGCACGCATTTGTTGAGGGGAGGTATTCTTATTGCAGATTTCTTGGAGTATGGTCTTAGTCTTGCATACACTATTCATGGGAGGTATCTTGTGGTTTGTCTTTTGGATTAGAGATGTATGGTTTGTTTCTTGAATTAGAGATGTTTTTTGCCTCTTCGATTGGGGATATCATTTTGCTCCTGGATTGTTAGGTTATTATGGCTTTGACCTATGGGGTAGGCTTCTTGGTGTGTACTACTACAAAAAATTATGATCGAAGCTATGCTGAATGCACAAGTTGGTGGATGAGCAGTTTATCACCTAGTTTTGGGATGAAATGTGAAAAAAATGTCATGCATGTGAAGGACTTGTTCCCCCATCTCCTTCTACTATAGCACCTCGCAAAGAATGGAACAAGGAAGAGGAAATCTACCCAAAATCACAAAGAAATTAGTAATTTCCGAATCTAGCCTAGTAGGGGGTGGCGCAAAATCGAAAAAAAAAAACGTGATGCGAAGAGCGGCGGGGGCTGCCAGGAAAACAGTCGCGCGGCGCGGGGGGTTTGTGGGGAAGGGAGGGGGGTGGGGGGGGGGCGCTATCTGAGGCGCATATGCAGGGCAGGCCACGGCTGCGCGCAGAAGGTGGAAGGCCACATCTGGAAGATGGGCTTTTTTGCCCCACAAGAAGATTTAGAAATTTTATCATGTAGGAAAACTGTTTTATACAATGAATAACATCCTGAGCTTCTGCTCTAGAGGCTCCGCATACCTAGCTAGGTACGATTGGGGGCAGGGGACCCCCGGCCCCCCCACCGGGCCGGCGGTCCCCTGCCCCCAATCGTACCTAGCTAGGTATGCGGTGCCTCTCTCACAGAAGCTCATGATGTTGAGGTAAGTCACAATGTGGGAATTTTTGTGAGAATTTGTCCAAAACTTCTTGTGCCCGGTTGGCGTAGAGTGATGTTGTGTACTTTGAGAGTCTAATGAGCTGGGGTTGAATCTCTCAGCTATGCATCCTCCTTTTAGGGGAGGAAAATTAGGCCTTCATAGAATCGGAAGGTTGCAAACGAGAGGAATATTTCCAAATAGTAGAATCTGTCAATGTATGTAGTTACATGACAGAGTTCTATGAAAAAGTTGACGTGGTACCCATTCCATTGATGGCCACAACCTTGGCTCTCACACAATGTGCAAGCAATGATGATAGTATCGATGACTTGTCTTACCATTCGAAGGCTTGCTTAAAGTGAGATCAAATCTAGTATTGATGACTTGTCTTACCATTGGGAGACTTGCTTAAAGTGAGACCAAATCTAGTATTGGGAGACTTGCTTAAATATTGATGACTCGTCTTACCATTGGGAGACTTGCTTAAAGTGAGATGAAATCTATGAAAAGACCTTTTGGAGACCAACCTAGTTGCATAGTAACCTACATGGATCCTAGTTGATTGTCATGTGATCCTAGGTGTACTAGAGGACAAGTGATGTGTACTAAGAGATAAGACTGGGGCTAGAAACTTGAGATTGCTATTGTTTTGCATAGCCCACATGAAGGAAATAAATCATATGGTAGCCTTTCACATGATTATCATTGAACATGGAATGTACTTTGCAATGAATTAGCTTGGGTTTCCTTGTTCTTTCCGGCCATGTTCTCATGGAGCACATCTTGCAAGCAATGTAGTCCAATAGATGACAATCAATTGCAAGCTTATGAAGAACATTTAGCATACATGTTAATCAACACATTACTAAGCACAATTTTTTTTCCCAAGAGCCCTTTATAAACTATCTCACCATAGCTTTGTTTGCTCAAGTCACTTTCTTGCATATTGCCATATATTTTCAAGATGTAAGCATAGGTGATTGCCTCTACAATAGTGAAGCCCTCGCTTCTTTTTTAAAAAGAGCGGTGCGATTTGTAATCCTTCCCTTGATGGGCATCTCCTATAATACATGCATTCGAATAGACATCTTGAGCAAGAGGATCATGAAGAGTTATGTGAATACACCACTCGATGTACATGTCGACCAATGCATTTCCAAGCACAACAATCTTTACAAGGGTCTCCTAACTAACTCTCTCATCATGAAAGTGGGACCCAAGGTTTTCTTCGTTGCAAACTTTACTACACATATGAAGCACATAAAACAAAAGTGCTTGTATTTGGGGCATCCAATGAAAACAACCTAAAGCTCCCTTAGCCAACTCATGCTTGGGATATCCTCCTAGAAGTGCATGTTGAGAGACTGGACACAGAGAAATCCTCACTTCAAAGTTCCTGCCATGTTCTTGTTGAGCATGCCGTGCATATAATGCCGTCCAAAAGACGTCACTAAAGAATGCATGCTTGAACAAAACTTAGCTTTAGTGTGGCTCCGCTACTAGAGTTGAAATCTACCTCTGCATTTTTTTATTTCAAGGTAAGAATGTACATAATTTTAGTGGAATTTGGTGTCAACTTCCAAATTACCTCTATTAATTTAGGCCTCTCAAGCTTTTAGAAAACATTTTATTTCGAACACGTAGCAAACTAGAATTGAATTAAGTGCATCTGATGGGCATGAGATTGTGCAACTCAAGCAAAACGATTCGTGGCTATTCCAAAGAGTAACTAACTAAGCCTTGTGTGTTAATGCTCTCAAAAAATTAATGCTGGTCATCATCTCATACAAATAGGCCTTAAAATAGTTGCCCAACTTACAACTCAAGAGCAACTAGATTGGGAAAATTGGCTTCAGAGATACATCAAGGCCCTCTGTATGCAGCACCCATTAGTGCTACATCAGATGGAGAGGGGTTAACGACCTCCAGAAACATCACTCCTGATATGACAATAGCTCTTCTTCCGCTTCGATTAAACTTCTCTCCGAAGACAGTGAGTTAGATCATCCTGCTGTCCTCTGCCTATTTATGGAATAAATAACAAAGTGGCCTTTAGCAGGTCACCCTGCATAGCCCTTCTTCATGGCCTTCACAGTACGCCATTACAACTCACCCCATTCGAAGAGCCATTACACAGTGATTGTTTTGCAGCTCGCTTTGCATCTTCACAAAGTAGCTCTTTGTGCTGATAAATCACACCGTTGTCCCCATCTACAATTTGCCCATTCCCATGAAGAAGCCTGCAACCATGTAACGTCATGTCAATCGATTTTCACGCACTCCTCGATTAAGCCAACAGGATAAGCGGGCTTCTTACCATTTCATAGTCAGTAGGCCTTCTACTCCAACAGGACCACGGGCATGGATCCTGCTGGTACTAATTCCAACCTATCAAACAACCAAGATGAGTGTCAATGACACCACCAAAACCTTCGCATTATTACATTGTGACGAGGCTCTTGTCCCTAGCATAGTAATGCGGTTAGGCAATGCCATTACGATTTCAGCGGGGCTTCGCGCAAAGGTCTTAACATGCTAATTATGTCTATGTTCTGCAAGAAAGACTGACCATGGCCATGATTATTAAGATAAGAACCAATATGACAAAATACTCTCGACTGCAGACATGGTCAAATATTTGGAAGATTCTGTGTAGGTTCAAGCAGATACAAACCCAGCCTCATGCTTATAGAATGCTATTTCATCATTTCCCTTCAAAAATGCATGCACCAAATAAAAAATGCAAATCAAGACATTCAATTCGGGTGTAGAATAGCCACCTCTGCACCAAGTCCAAATCGAGCCCCATCTGAAAACCTTGTACTAGAATTATGAAAAACTGCAGCACTGCAAGGTCAGGAAAAAGCAAGTGAATAGATTTTCATGATAGCTGGAAAAAGAGGGCAGTAACCAACAGACTAATGACGGTGTTAACTTACCTGTCCACCTGGGCCAGAAAGAGCTCGGCTGTGGTGGTGTCTTCTGTCACAATGCTGTCCGTATGTGCACTGAAATTGACATAAACAGATAATCAACTTCATATGCTGCTGCCTTGAAAATGAGTTTCAGGAATATAAACATTGCTTGCCTAGTGTAGTTACCTTCCAAACTGGTGTATGTGCTCCACTGCAGCATAAACATCTTTTACGATCTCTATGGCACATGCCAAAGCACTATACTCATGATGGAAGTCTACTACTTTTGGAATCTTTAAGAGCTCTGAAGCTTGTAATCCTCCAAACAGCTCGACACCTGCACAAAACAAAACCTTCAGTCTGCTCCACTTCAAACGCATCATGGCAGAAAAGAGGACATCCAAAGGACACTCTTACCTTTTGACCGCAGCACAGATGCAAGCTCTTCAAGTCCCCCAGATTGGACCAAAGCTTCATGCACAAGCAGTGTTTCCTGCATGGATGAAGGGACCAAAATTACTTCTTGCAAGATGGCGCAAATCATTAACTCATGTTCTTTACTTGCTTAAGCCCACATGCACACACCATTGCATTGCATGCAGCTGGATAATCCAGCTTTGAATCCAAAACAATCTGTTTGGCTTTTTCCAAATTTGCATCTTTATCCACAAAAACATGGCAAATTCCATCTGTCCAAATGTCCAGCAAATCACAGGCATGAAAACACAAGACCAAGTTAGCACCTGAATCATGCATAAAATTACCAGGAGATCAGAGGCAGTTGAATGTGAAAAAATTACCAGCATGACCAAGCACAGGAATCTTTGTGGACTCCTTTATCTGAGAAACTAGTTTATTACTCCCCCTTGGGATAACCAGGTCAATGACATCATCCAGCTGTAGTTACATAGCCAGCTATCATCGTCTCTTGGTTGAACGAAGAGAACAGGACTTACTTTTACTTGAGGAACACACTTGACCATTACCTTCAAAAGGTCAGGAATTTCATCTCTGGATGTCACAAGGCCAATGAGCTCCTTTCCAACTTGCTTTGACAGTACTTCAGTTATGATCTGCAAACACATAATTCAGTTAAATCATTACATTCTCTTGTAAGAAACTCTCCGTACCCTTTGAGCAAGTTACCTTATGCAAAATTGCATTTGAGCGAGATGCCTCCTTGCCGCCTTTTAACAAGAGACCATTCCCACTACGAATTGATAGTGCTGCAATCTGATCATTTTTTTCAGGGTAAAAAATAAAAGGTGTTGGCCACATTAACCTACGGCAGACTTGAGAGCATCCATTCACTTGAATTCACCTGAACAAGAGCGTCAGGCCGTGACTCAAAGATTACTAGAAGAACCCCCAAGGGAGAGCTAATTTTCTCCAGAAAAAGGTCCTCTGCAACCTGCACAAAATAACAACGACATTATTATATTAAGAACAAGGAGAGAGAGCAGCTAGCAAGTCACCTAGAACAACACATCACCTACAACATGACATGCTAGTGCTGTTACAGCAAGAAAGAGACCTGTGTCCTCTTCAATATCTTCCCAATTGGTTCATCCATTAAAGCCAAAGTCCGCACAGAATTTGCCAAACTTCCAACCTGCATTTTGAAAATTATTAACAGAGGACAACAATGCTTCAAGGTCAAGTCACTAAAATGATGCTTTTCTAGACTCACCTTTCCAGGCTTTAGAGTCAATCTTGCTATTAAGGGCTTTGCTATTCCTGCTTCTTGGGCGTCCCGCACATCTAGCGTATTTTCCTGCCTTATTATCTCTTCGTTGGCTTCCAATGCATCCGCAATATCCAACAACAGTTGTTTTCGCTCAAGAGAAGACAGCTTCTGTGAAAGAGATGACAACTCAGAAAAACAGATAATCAAAGCCCCTTTTTTTCACAAACCAGATTCAGAAATTCCAAACTCTCAAAATATAACCTGTAATTCACGACTGGCCTTTCTCGCCGAAACAGCCATCTGTCGAGCACTTTGCTCTTTCTTTAGGCCCCATAAATGAGCATCTTTATGAAACAAAGTCCCAACTCGTTCGCCCTCCACCACTTTCAATGCACCATCAGCTGCAAATCCACTTTTGAATGCCGGGGAAAAAGGTTAGCAAATGCTTCACCTTTCTAAGTAGGCAGATATTGCCACTGAAAGTTGGAGTCATTTATCTGCATGCAATCCAAATTTGAGAATTGATTGGCAGCAAAAATTTAACAACTCCCACCTAGTTATGACAACTGGGATTCCGGCACTTGCAGCAGTCCAGGCAGCAGCCACCTTGGCCGTCATGCCACCTCTGCCAACACGAGACTTCTCTCCAAAAGTAATAGTATCGACATGCTTATCCCTCATATAAGTGTGAATGAGTTTTGAGCTAGGTTCATTGGGTGGTCCACTGTAAAGCCCTTCAACATCGCTCATTAGGATAAGAAGGTCAGCTTTCAGTTCCACTGCCAAAAGACCAGCCAAGCTATCATTGTCCCAGAATATCCCAGTTGAATCCTGGCAGAGAGATCCTCCACGCTCAACAAAAAAAAAACAAAATGCACACATTGAGGACAATTTGTTTAGAAAGACCCAGCACAGATACCTGATATGGAGCCTTGCGTGTGCTTATGGCATCATTCTCATTAAAAATTGGAACAACTCTCAATGCTAACAAGGTATCCACTGTCTTTGACAGTTGACGTCTGAAATCCGCATCACTGAAGTCACGATCTGTGACAAGAATCTGTGACGATTGCACATCCAGCTGAGCAGCACAAGCATGAAAAGATTAAAAACCACCCAGAAAAAGGAAGAAGTTGTAAGAACAAGATGCAGCTTGCAACGAGTAGAAAAAACAAACAAAACTAGAAAAAACATTCAACCTTGACCTAGTAGATAAGGCTGCAAAAGACACATGGTGGGTATTGCAACAGCAAGTCGTCCTTGACCTAGTAGATAAGGCTGCGAAAGACACATGGAGGGTATTGCAACAGCAAGCCTCCTTTCCTCACACTACACAGCCCACTAATCTCAGAGAGCAAAAATACTAAAACTATTAATGAAAAAACTGTCTTGATATTCCCATTAGAATATCTTTTTGCTTACAGTACCCAAGGGACGCCCCCAACACACACACACACACCCTCCCCCCCGCATTGCATGTTTAACCGAGCAGTACTTTCATCCAGACCATCTAGGTTCATATCCCACAGAAAATCCTTGCTGCAGCCCTGGGATTGAACGTATTTTCAAGACCTCTTGGATGGGGAGAAGAGGTCAAGCCAAAGACATGGTCAACATGTATCTTCACCCGCTGTCCACCAGTCTTCTCCGCCACTTGCAAATTCTATACAATGCACATCAGAATTGCAAACACGGCACTAGCTGGAATGGCTCTTAAATTCAACGCTTCTGAGTTTATTTTTACCTGAGTCAAAAGGCTGTCATAAAGAGCCATAAGTCCACTCTGTCCAACGGCAGCGCAAGGCTTTCCATCCAGCTCAACTTGGGGCTTTTGAAGGTCTGCAAAGCTGCCCTTGCAAATAAAAACTTTTGCACTTGAGATTACACAAGACCCTTTTTTCCACCAAGAGAAATAGATTCTGCAAAAACTAGTTACCTGCTATTTATGAGCTTCTGGTACCGCAATTTTTGTCTTCCAATACCAACTGCTCCTGATGTGACTACTATGACCTCCAGGCCTCTGCTTATCAGTTCTTTGACCTGTTAAAAGGATATCGATAGACTAAAGGCAGAATTTCTGACATGCATGCACTAATGGATACAAAGACAAAAGTGTTGAGACCAGGTGAAAGGGGGAAAGAAACAAAAGAGAAAAGAAGGAATCTCACATTTACAAAACAAGAGCATGCAACAAAATTACAATATTATTTATGGTGCAACTGAGGCGCAATCAGCTGTATCTTCTGGAGAGAGAGACGATAAATCATCAATAAGCACACATGAATATTTGTATCCAAAATGCGACCCGAAGCTCAGCCCTTATTAGAAATCCAATTTGAAAGCACAAAAACCACATTTCAAATGCATCATAAGAGCATAGACAATGTGCATGGTCTTGATCAACGTGCTTCAAATCAGTCACATGTGCAGCTTAAAGGAACGAACCTGTTCACAAAGCAAGCCAATCCTGCCAATGGCAAGCCTTCCATCTGAGCGTGTGACTATGGCAGTCCCTACCTGCAATTGAAACGAGAGGCATATCATCCATCATGACAGAGACAGATCTAAGGTGAAAAAAATCCACGAGATGAACAGAAAGCAGGCACCTTCAGTATCACTCTTCTGGCATTCGTCAAAAAAACTCGAGAGGGATCCATGGTGAACACTCAGAGACAATGTAGGTTAACCAAAAAACCAAATTTGCACATGTGATCGCTCACGCCCCGTGCTGAATAAATACCCAGAAGAAAAAAGAATAGATTTCTGCCTTTTCGCGTTAATTGCAGGAGCCCTTGAGCCGGTATGGAAGGAATCCGCAAAGCAGGTTTGCAATAAGAAGCCTGGCCACAAAGAGGGAGACTGGAGGCAGAGAGAGAGAGAGAGAGAGAGAGAGAGAGAGACTCTCTGTGTATGTACCCGCGCACTTGCGTGGGGATGAAGAGAGGGGTGCGCAGAAATTAGCGCGTGAGCTCATGCACTCATAGCCTAGAGAACAATACAAAATACTTTGGCAGCCCCACATTTGCCACACACTTCTCAAAGTTCTCCTTGGGCAAATTGGGTGAACAATCTGTCTACTGGAATATTCCATACACAACTTTAACTCCTCGGAGAATTTTCCACAAGCTGAATCATTTCATTTCTAGCTCTTCACCTATTTTATTAGTGAGAATCTATACAGATTCCTCTACCCCCTTTTGCTTCGCCTCCTAACAACGACCGTGATTCGAACCCGATGTACGAGAGATAACGACTTCATTGAGTTCGCTAACTAGCCCATGCGAGAGCAGTTCATGCGTTTCGGAAGCACCTCGCCAACTTTAAAAAAGAGGACATTTCCTAGCCTAAACTCCCCACCACAACCCCTGCACTATCATACCACTCCCCATTGTCGACGGGTATCGGCGACCTTTTCAGAACTATGCACGACCATTTGTGATGTTTGAAAACAAGCGATTGACCATTTGTGATGTTTGAAAACATGCAATCGCTGCATCTCCCACTATCATCGTCTTTTTTTCAGCTCCCTCCCCACCATCTTTAAAAGATTCTCTTCAATAGGATTTTTTTGGATCGTGGCACATACTCTTACATTTCTAATAAGTAAGGAGTGTTTCGCAACAAGGAAGAAAATTTCTATAAGATGGCTAAAGAACACAACCATGCACAATAGAGAGCCATTTCCTTGGATATGGCCATCAAATCCTCCAAAGGGTGTCAAACCACAACATATTCAATGATTACTTAAATTTACAACTTTTTTTATAATACATTAAAACCTTGCCACTTCACAATACACTTGGGAAGCGTGCCAATAAAATTGGAAAGCTTTGGGCCTTGGAAAGCTTTGAAAAAATTCAAAGTTTTGAAACATGGAAAGCATTGAGCTACTTGTCACTCCCCCTAGACTCCTTTAAAAAGCCACTCATAGTCATACGCATTGCTGCTAGAATGGTGAGCCGCTCCTTCTCCAAGGCAATATTTTGGCTAGAGGTCTCCTTTAGATGCTCCAAGAGAAGTTTCCTAGTACCGGCCATCTCAGCCAAGGACTCCTCGTACTTCATAGTGGCTTTACGGCTCTAGCATGGTAGTACTCATCCATTGTGTCGAACCATTTTCATTGTTGCCTTCTATCATTGCCAAAAATTGAGTTGTGGGCTTTGTCCTGCTTGTACTTTTGTAAAACTGCTTGCTACTTTTTGCGGTAACTTTCGTTATCTTTATCAAAGTCGGGGTAAGTGGCGGCTAGTTTAGTAGCCACCTTTGCCCACAAATTAATCCCTTGTTTCCGGGATTATTGAACTCCTCATTCAGGCCCCCCCCGGATGTGAATTAGTTGGGCCACCCACCGATCTCTCCACTTGCTTTTCTTATTGTCACCGTCCGTGTCATCTCCCAAGTCGACGGTCCCCTTCTTCTTGGAGGCTTTGGGCTTCTTCGCCTCGCAGTGGCTTGGATTTGTAGCACAACCTCCCCGTTGGCGGCTTCTTTCTCTTCGAAGGTTTGGCACGGCTTGCCTTGGGTTGGGATGCTGCATGATTGGGGGGCACATCCATGTTGGAGTTAGGACTAGTTGCACTTATAGGGGGTGAGGGATGAGAAGGGTGTGTAGCCAAAGGAGAATGTGGGCTATGAGCATTTAGAGGAGGTGAGGGAAGAGGTGGTGGAATTTGAGAACCATAATTTGGGGGTCTAAACATGAAGGGAGAGCTAGGAGAGATGGAAGGAGAGTTCAACATGGCTTGGTAGCCATGTAGTGGCATGTGGAAAGAAGGGGGGGGGGGGGGGGGGGGGGGGGGGGGGGGGGGGGGGTTATGGATAGAAATTAGATTGAGAGAAGGGAGATTGGGAGAGAATAGGGTCATCATTGTCTCGTTGAGAATCCGAAAATTGATTTGCGTTGGGGTCCATTGTACCTACATTGCATTCACAAAAAAAGGTTAAAGACATGCACACAATATTTCATTTTTTGCATGAATGTGTGATTCACATAAGCGAACCTCACCTTAATGAGGTGTTGTGCACCACAGTTGTTTGCTTGACTCGTTCGCCCTAAAAGAACGCCATAAAAGTTTCCATTAGTGTATGGCACACAATTTGCAAAGACACTAGCAAAGAATGGACCAAAAAAATGACCCTAGAAAATGGCCTAACCCAATCTTTTTGCTCCTCCAAATGTGGACAATGTAAAGGCTTTGAGGTACAAAGGAACAAAATCTCCTTCTCTGTCTGATGTTGAAAGTTCACAAATTGGAAGACAATATATTTGTTTGATGTTGCCAGTTCACAAATTGGAAGACAATATATTTATTCGGGGGGGGGGGGGGAGTTGTTTAACGTTATGAGCTTTGGGATAATCGAAGGGTAATGTCCACCTAGGACGCTGTCATGCGATGTGGAGGGGTGGAAGAGATATTCCCGAGAGGAAGAAGGGGGGGGGGAGCAAATGCCCTCTTTTCTTCCATGCGCTGGCACCATCCGCATCCTGTTGTGTCACCGTGCAGTGTGGACAAGGATGCTGACGTGTGTTCGCCTCATATGCTGCCAGCGTTTACAAAAATTGTGTCGTCGCCTATTGCAAACCCGCCCTTAAATTCAAGAGGTCTCCCAGCACTAGCTATGTGTAGTGAATCCTATATTGACCAAAAAATTACAAATTCTTGGCATGCTTGCGTCGAGCCATGACATCACAAGGAGACCATAGATACATCGACTGACAAGGGAATCACCCCAAAAGGACCACTTCTTTAACCTTGCAAGCCAGTTACCACGATTATCTTCAGCTTGATCCACTCATTCGAATCCTTCCATTTCCCTAGGGCTATAATCATCATCCGGCTTTCTTGAACTATTTCCATAAACTTGGTTATCTCCACGGTGTTATTGAACACTCGATTGTTTGTGGTCGTCCAAAGCTATTTGAGACAATTTGCATTGCAATTAGCATCTCCTGATTCTTAAAAGTCTTTTCTCCTAGAAAGAGATCATTTTTATAGAAACATATCTTCCAAGCCCTTTGGACCCACTTGCAGATCCTTCCTGCCATACCGCAAATTGTCGGGCATTTCTTGAAGAGATAGGAGAGGTCTTCACTAACTATTTTTCATTGAGAGCATGTGTCTGGGCCAATCCCCCTAGCAAGAACCTTCACATTGATCGACAAGGCTCCCCACAGCACCTTCCAGAGGAAGACCTTCATATCTTGAGGCAACTGTGGGCCCCAGATGTTCTTGGTAATTGTCGTCCATCTTCTTTCTGGCCAGTTCATTCCCCGTTGTTTGTTCAGGGGAAGGAACCAATCTGTTGACGCCATAAGTGTGATATAAACTTCTTTAGTTTGAGGGTTAAAGAAATGTCTGTCCTTAGGCCAGTGCTAGGCTTTCCACTCAAACTCAGACTTGCAGCTAGAGAGGTCCCATTCAGATTGTATTGGAGAACCAGTTGGTATGTTTCTTTCCACCGATTATTGGTATAGTCCCAAAGGTGGCCCACACATTCAACACCTTTGTTGTTGATCTTTCTAGCAACTTCCCTCCAAAATGGGTTTAAGAGGATGCTTTCCACCTTAGACAGCCATGGGGACCAATGAGTAGTAGAGTTGTGACAGTACCTAGCAAGTTCTCCCCATTCCAACTTCTTGTTGTTGTGTTACATTTCCAAACCAGCTCGCCCGTCGAGCCCCCTAGCTTTAGTCTAGTCCAAAGGTGGGCGAATAGTTTGTTGTGTACTTCGAGCCCTTTCCATTGACTGCCTGTTGAGTAGAGCTTGGCATTGTCCATCAAGGCCTTGGCCATAATAGCCCAAGACTGGTTTTGCTTCGCGAGTGAAGCCACGAACTTAGCACATTGGGCCTCCACACATGTGCTAGGATTCAGAATCCCAAGATCGCCTTGCTCCACGGGTCTCGCAATTGTTTTCCAGCTAGCCCACTGCCATGGTGTTGAGTCTTTGGTGTTGTTATTCCATAAGAACCTTTTAACCGGTTTGAGGAAATCCTTCCAATTGCATTTTCCCAGCTTGAGCAGCGGGCCATTGAAAGCTATAAAAGGGTGCATAAAAGAGGTTATTATTTTCACTCTGCTTGCGAAAGGAAGAAGCACATATTCCCATCTGCTCATCTCTTCTCCATGACCCAAGTCAATTATTGCTTGTGGGTTACGTCGACCCCCCTAGCGGGGCTCCAAGGTGCCGAAATATCTTTCCCTTGGACACAATTTCGCCAGAGCACAATGTGGGATCAAATGAGTCGCTCTCTGAGGGAGAGAGACTTATTTGATATTGCACTTTGAACCTAAGGCAATGGAAAATGTTTGCACAATCTCCATAGCTTTTCTAACAACCTGGGGGCAAGCTTTAAGGAAGAGCAACGAGTCATCTGCAAAAAGGTTAGCAAGCAGTTGGTTGTTGTTAGGTAGAGAGAGCCCTTGAAGCTCCCCTCTTGTGGCACTTTCCTCCAATAATGTTACTAAAGGGTGGGATCCGATGCCGAACATAAGAGGGGCAAGAGGGAATCCCTGTTTGATGGATCTCTTGACCTCAAACCCTCCCACTACTTTCTCATCGAATAGGAGCTCTGAGTGGCTACCTTCACCTAGAGTGCTCACTAACCGACACATCCGAGGCCCAAAGCCCAGAGATTTCATAAATCTTTCACAAAATACCATGTGATCCTATCATAGGATTTCTCTAAGTCTAACTGGATCAAGATACATTCCTGCTTAGTAAAGGCGGCGTGCTCGATGCCGACCATTACTGCCAGGATATTATCATATATTGACCTTCCTTTGATAAATCCATGCTAATGAGGAGTTACCACTTTGTCCAGAAGGGGAGATAGCCTTAGGGCAATTGCTTTAGCAATATATTGTAGGTTGTCGAAAACATGGTTATGGGACGCCAATATTTCAATTGGGAGAAACGCACTTGCTTTGGAATAGGTTTTATGAGTCCCCTTTTAATGCTAGGGTCTAAAACCCCATCATCCAAGGCTTGGTTTATTCAAGCAATGTATTTTGAACATCCCAAGTTATGTATTGTCATAAAATTTAATATCTAATATCTAACCAACCCAAATGATTTTCTCATATTAAATTGATCACTTAATGTGGGAGAATAAACGGGAACAAGGGTTAAGATTTAGATATGTGCTTCTAGAGCATAAGACCTTAGGGTTAGCTTCATTGAAGACCTCCAATAATGTGTGTAAAAGTCCTTTCACCTTAGGTAAGTTAGGGCTGAGCTTGAGGCGGGAACTCGACCCAGCTCAAGGTGCTTGTCATGCTTGATGACGAAGGTGCTTGAGGTGCTTGATGATTGAGATGCTTGAGGTGCTTGACATGCTTGAGATGCTAGGGTTGTACTTGAGGTGAGAACCCAGCCCAAGCTTAAAGTGCTTAAGGGCCAAGCTTGTGGTGGAAACTGGGCCTATGCATGAGGGGCTTGAGGTGTCAAAAGGTCAAGATTCAATCCCTACTAGGAAGGGGCGCCTACAAGAGGGGGGATGAAAGAGAACACCCACACAGTCACACAAGGCATGCATGGTACAAAGAAAGCAAAAGGGACACTTGTCAAGTTCCTCCTCATGTTGCCCTCATGGTGTGCCTGAAGCCTATTGGTTGGCCACACAGGGGTCCAATGATAATCTAGGAGATTTAATTAATTGATTTTGCATTTATCAAGTCCTCTCTCTCAAAGGGGAAAGGGGGACACTTTTCCCAAGGCTACCCTTGCTGCTTGTAATGCCTCCTGCTTGTGTTTGGCTAGGCCTGGAGGGGTCCAATGAGCTTCAAGCATGAGCTACAAGGGGGGTTTGACCCAAGCAAGCTAGGGGGTTTCTTAGGGGGTAAACTCACCCACACACACTCACAAACACTCTCATTGTGTGCTATACAAAGTGCAAGAGATCCCTCTCCTTCTCCTAGCAAGTAGAGGTTGAGAGCCTACACCAACACTCTTTGCTATAGAGTGCAAATCCAACCAAGAGCCATGCTTCAATGCTTAAGCTTACCATATTCTTCTTCTTCATTACTATGCTATTATGTATGCTAGCAAGAAGAGTTATGATAAGTGAGGAACTAATTCTTTCTCCTATGAAATGTTTCTTCTTCCTCTTCCCTACCCTCATTCCCTGCTAGCTCTCTCCAACTTCGAAGGTGTTTGAGGTCTTGGGACTGAGGCTTGGGATAGTTAAAGCTTTCTTCAAGTTTATGTTATCCTTGTGATGCATGAAGCTTTCCATCTTCATTGCATCACCTAGGTTACAAGAAACACAAAGATTGTATTGTAACAAGTCTCTCTTAATGGGAGAAATCATAATACAAATGCCTATTGGAGGGGGGATTGGCTCCACATAAATCTGGTCCTCAATTGTTGTCATGTTCTTTAAATTATCTCTCTTGCAAAAGTATTGTTCATGCCATGTCAACTAATTGCTATGATTATGTTTCTATCTTCAATTATGTTCACCCGCTATGCTCACAAAGCTATTTCTCAAAAGTACTCTCATTAATTCCGCTACTCTTAAGTTAAATAGGCCAATTTCATTACATTGGTATCAGAGCATTTGGTTTCTCTTTTCTTGCTTAAGAAGAGAGGTCCTTAAGTAGCCTATAAATGGTTGATGTTGTTAATTATATTAGGGTAAGTGGAACTGGGATCTATTATCGGTTTTGTTGAGCCCACTATGTGGGATACGGTGCACAACTCAGGAGCTTTGGACTTAATAATAGAGTCTTTTTAGACTTGCCTATGGCTTTACCATTATTGAGCCATAAGAAGTCCGAAAGGAACTAGCCCTCGGCAACTCTGCTATGTTAGACCTACTCCTCTACTCTCTATAATTAACCACTTCGAGCCGTGGGTATGGATACTTAAGAGCCGATTTTTGAAGGCTAAGAGGAGTGCCAACTAAGGTTTTGAATTGCCAAAGCATACACTAAGTACATACATAAATTTTGTTAACATGGCTGACAATAATCAAGAGAGTAGAATGAACATTGATAGCTTTGATTTTGCACATGAAGGTGCTAATTATGATGCTCCCATGTTTGTGAATTATCTCGTCACTAGGTTGCAACAAGCTATGGGCAACCCTGCTTTGCAAGCCGAAGTTACTCAACAACTTCGTGCTTATGGAATTTCCCTTCCTCTCCAAGAGGAGGGAGAGCTTAGGAGGCCTCTTGAAGAGACCCCCAAAAGAAGACTCTCTCCCATTGAGAGGAGGAATTCAGAGAGCAAGAAAGCAATGAAAGTTTAAGTTCCTCTGAAGATGTGGCTCCACAAAGACGGCGGTCTAGATGATCGCCCACTCCTCCCAAGAGGAAAACATCAACATATAGTCCTTCTCCTCGTCACTACGAAAGGGAAGAGAGGAAACAAAGGAAGAAAAGGGCTAGAAAGAGGTCACCCTCTTCTCCTTCTTCTTCACCTTCCTCCTCTTCCGACGAAAGCTATGGCTATTCTCCTAGAGAATACAAGAGGGGAGGGCATTGCAAATCATTTCCTGCATGGCGAAGGTCACAAAAGCTAAAGAAGTTCAAGGAGGGAGGAAAGAGTATCTCTTTTCTCACCTATGATGGCATCTTTGGTGCTACCGACAAAGTGTTGGCCTTCATCCAGGAATTTGATGCGGCCTTTGGAGACGAGGGATTCACAGAGTCCTCCAAGCTACGCCATGTAGCTATGCACTTCCAAAAATCAGCTTGTCAAGGGTGGGCTAGCCTTTGTGGAAATGGTGAGGCCCCAAAGACATGGAAAACTCTACGAGTTTCCATCATGAAGCAATTCCTTGCAAGCGAAGGACAAAGTGCTTACCGAATGGTGCAGCTTGAAGCTTCTCTCTCATGAGTCTATCCACAAGTATGTAGACAAGTTTTGGGATTTACATCTCAAGGCTATTGTCTTTCAAAAGATAGACTTTGTCGAGCAAAGACAGCAATTCTGTGCGGGATTACCTGAAGAGATGGACGAATACATCAACTCTCAATGGCCTAGTACTAATAACGAAGTAATCCATCACACCATGGTTGCTTCACACATCAATTTCCATCAAGGGGCTAGACGTAACGTCAAGCCCATGGAAAACAAAGACAAAAATGATGCAAAGGGGAAAACCAATGTTCAAAATTCTTCCCAAGGCACTTCCAACACACAACAACAACAATCGATCCAAGGAGAAGGGAGTTTACAAAGGTAAAAACAAACTCTCAGGCTGAAGAGCTTGAAGCTTTTCGCAAGGACCATAAGTGTTTCAAGTGTGGGGAGCAAGGACATGGCTATAGTTCTTGCCCCAAGAAGAATACTCGCAAGGAGACTCCTAGGGCTTCCACCATCGAAGCTCCAAAAGAGGATGCTCATTGCAAAGGATCATCACATTCCTATGCTTGAGGAAAGGTAAGAAAGCATGATGCCTTCATCTTGTTTGACCCTGGCTCTACTCACAACTTCATATCAACGGAGTTGGCCACCAAGTTGGGCATTCAAGCTTTTGAGATGGGAGATATGGTAATGGCTGACACAGCTTTCAAGGGACAGCAAGCCTCCGTTACTCCCTTGATTGGGAAGTTGAGGCTTCATGTCCAAAGCTATGTCGACAAAGAAGATTTCTTCATCTCTCCTCTCCAACATGAGGATGCTATCCTAGGGGCGCCATGGTTTGATCACATGGCTGCCAACATGAAGTTCCCTGAAAGAAGAATCTACTTCACCTACAGGGGAAAGAACATGTATATAGATGCTAGTGAGCGTGGTCACACTATTCCACTTGTAAATCCTCTTGCTTTTGATAAGTCAATGAAGAGCTCAGTTTTTGCGTACATGATTTTTGTCAAAGAGTCTCTAAAAGATCCTAATGTTTCATCAAATGTAAATGGTAGGAGTCAAGAAGAGTTAGACTTGTCTAATTTTCTAAAAGGATTCCAAGATGTGTTCATCGACGATAGCCTATGGACTTACCTAAAAAACGAGGGGATGATGACCATCACATTGAGCTCCTTCCAAGGAGCTCACCACCTAACAAGCCTCCTTATTGAGTCTCACAAGCTCAACAAGAGGAGATCATGAGGCAAGTACATGAATTGATAGACAAAGGGATGGTGAGGCCTAGTTCCTCTTCCTTTTGTTCTCCAGTCCTTTTAGTGCAAAAGAAAGATGGTACATACCGTATGTGTGTGGACTATCAAGCACTAAACCATATCACTATCAAAAATAGATTTCCCGTGCCTCGGGTAGAAGATCTGTTTGATAAGCTATAAGGATCTACCTACTTTAGTAGGATTGACCTTAAGAGTGGCTATCATCAAATAAGGATAGTGGATGAAGATATCCTAAAGACTGCGTTTCGCACAACGTTTGGTCTTTATGAATATCTAGTTATGCCTTTTGGCTTGACTAATGCACCAGTTACGTTCAATCGTCTAATGGAGAAAATTTTTAGACCTTATTGTAAATTGACTGGAGTGTTCTTTGATGATATCATCATCTACTCCAAGTCTTTGGAGGAACATAAGCAGCATCTCCAAGTGATTTTTCAAGCATTAAGGGAGAATAAGCTTTTTCTCAACCAAAAGAAAAGTGAATTTTTCCTTCAAGAGATTCAATACTTAGGTCATATTATCTCTCAAGATGGTATCCGTATGGGTCCACCAAAGTTAGAGGTAATAAAAGCATGGCCTAACCCAAGGAATCTACATGAGCTAAGAAGCTTTATTGGTATGTGTGCATACTATAGACACTTCATAGCAAAATTCTCTCAAGTAGCACGACCACTACACGACTTAACTAAGAAGAACGTTAAGTATGTATGGACTGCTAAGGAGCAAAATGCTTTTGATAAGCTCAAAGAGAAGCTTATTTCCCAACCAGTCCTCATAATTCCGAATCTCTCAAAGCCAATTGAGGTCCAATGTGATACTTGTGGTGATTGCCTTGGCACAGTTTTGCTTCAAGAAGGGCATGCCATAGCATATGAGAGCCGAAGGCTCAATATTGATGAACGAGACTTGGGCATTTATGAGAAAGAGCTTTTAGGTGTTATACATGCCCTAGACATATGGAAGCACTACTTATTGGGGACTCAATTCATTCTAAGAACCGATCACCAAAGTCTCAAGTATTTCATGACGCAAACCAAACTTTCCAACAAACAAATGAGGTGGGCAAATTTTCTTTCAAAATTTAATTTTCATATTGTTCACATTGCTAGTAAGCACAATCAAGTGGCCGATCCACTTTCACGATGACCAAAAGTTAATGCCGTGTCTATAGCTACTCACAATGATCTATCTTCTATGATAGATGAGTATGCTATTGACCCTGACTTTAGAGACATAATGTCAGCCCTTGCTTTGGGGAAGAAAGAGGAACCATTCACCTTGCAGGATGGTTATCTTCTCCACAGAAATAGGCTATGTGTTACACATTCCCTTCGTGAGAAAGTTATGTATGAATCCCATGCTCCTCCATATGCGGGGCATAGAGGTATTCAACCTACTCTCCGAGGAGTAGAGACATACTTCTATTGGCCTACCATGAAAGTGGACATACAAGAGTATGTTTCAAAATGTGTAGTATTCCAAAAGACCAAGTATGATAGAGGGAAGCAACCTAGATTACTCCAACCATTGCCTATCCCAAATTCACCATGGGAGAGTATATCCATGGATTTCATCTTTGGATTACCCAAGTCTATCCATGGGAATACGGGAATATGGACAATAGTCGACATGTTTAGCAAGCAAGCACATTTTATTCCTATAAAAAAGACTATTAAGGCACATCAAATGGCAACTCTCTTCATATTTCATATTTTCAAGCACCATGGATTACCCACATCCATCATGTCAGATAGAGATCCTAGAATGACCAGTAATTTCTGGAAAGGTCTCTTTGAAAATCTAGGAACAAGATTGAATTTATCTTCGTCCTATCACCCACAAACGAATGGCCAAAGTGAGATAGCCAATCTTACGATACTCCATCTACTCAAGACTTATGCTACCGAAGTAGATCAACGCTCACAATTGGAAAAGTACTTACCTCTTGGAGAGTATGCCTACAATAAAACTGTACATACTTATACGGAAAAATCACCTTTTGAGATCATTGAGGGAAGACCTAAAAGTCCCTTGCTACTCAAAGTACATGGGAAGATCTTCGCCACCGATGAGTATAGTCGCGACCTACAAGAATCTTTTCAAAAGATAAAGGAGGCTATATCCATCTCTCAACAAAGGCAAAAAGTTGTTGCTGATAAGTACAGAAGGGCCTTAATGTTCTAAGAAAATGATTGGGTCTTACTCAAGTTTCCTAAGGCTCGATTAAGGCAAACGACGGGCAAAAATCCTATGGGCCATCAAAAGTAATATGCTAAACTAGCAAAAAGATACTATGGTCCTTTCCAAATCTTGAAGCCCATCAATGAGACGGCTTATCAACTCAAGTTGCCCAACCATTGGCTCATACACAATGCCTTTCGTGTAAGCCTACTTAAGCCCTACAAAGGAGAGCCACCAAGTGAACCAATTATTGAAGACCCTCCCAAAATTGAAGACCAAGAAGAGGTGCTACAACCCGAAGCTATCCTTCGGCATGAAGACAAGGTACTAAGACATGGTAAGATTATCCGATGGTATCTTATTAAGTTCAAAAATTATCCTTTTGAAGATGCTAGATAGATGCAAGGAATACAGTTTAAGGATAGTATGAACCTTGTCAATGCTTACAATGCTACATTAGAGCAAGCAAATGTACAATTTTTTTTAAAAATGACTTATGTTTTTGTCTTATAAGACTAGTCCTCTTTTTAATTGTGCACAAATTTAACTAGTATGCATGCTTAGAATCATGTTTGTGATGACGACGTCTCTCAAACACCAAGTAGAATTTGTCACTCTACTTTGGGAGAATGAAATAGACTAAAGAGCAGACATGCTTGCGGCAGCTATGTCTCCCAAGCACCAAATAGATTAGTCATCCATCTTGGAAAGATGTCGTAGGGTAAAAAGGGATCCTCTACCCGCTAAGTAAAATTGACTGATTAACTAAGGCTTTATCTCTTCTACCTCATAGTCGAGAACGACTATGATTTCAAGAGAAAGGTAATGTCATAAAATCTAATATCTAATATCTAATCAACTCAAATGATTTTCTCATATTAAACTGATCTCCAATAATGTGTGTAAAAGTCCTTTGACCTTAGGTAAGCTAGGGATGAGCTTGAGGCGGGAACCCGACCCAGCTCAAGCTGCTTGTCCTGCTTGTCATGCTTGATGACTAAGGTGATTGAGATGCTTGATGATTGAGATGCTTGGGGTGCTTGACATGCTTGAGATGCTAGGGTTGTACTTGAAGTGAGAACCCAGCCCAAGCTTAAAGTGCTTAAGGGCCAAGCTTGTGGTGGGAATTGGGCCTATGCATGAGGGGCTTGAGGTGTCAAAAGGTCAAGATTCAATCCCTACTAGGAAGGGGCGCCTACAAGAGGGGGGATGAAAGAGAGCACCCACACACTCACACAAGGCATGCATGGTACAAAGAAAGCAAAAGGGACACTTGTCAAGTTCCTCCTCATGTTGCCCTCATGGTGTGCCTGAAGCCTATTGGTTGGCCACACAGGGGTCCAATGATAATCTAGGAGATTTAATTAATTGATTTTGCATTTATCAAGTCCTCTCTCTCAAAGGGGAAAGGGGGACACTTGTCCCAAGGCTACCCTTGCTGCTTGTAATGCCTTCTGCTTGTGATTGGCTAGGCCTGGATGGGTCCAATGAGCTTCAAGCATGAGCTACAAGGGGGGGTCGACCCAAGCAAGCTAGGGGGTTGCGTTGTCGTGCCGTTCCGCTCCCATGACAAGAAAATGAGCAAAGGAATTCCAATCAGGTGTATTTGAATCCTGCATGATTATTCAACAATTATAAGGGCTTGCTAACAAGCCAATTTTTAAGCTAAAAGTGTACCAGATGGGGCTCTAAGGGCCAAAAGATGTCTTGGCAATGCTAAACAGTGAGTATGCTTGAAGTGGTCATAGCTAGATTTTTATTACTCAAAGTTGAAGTACTTGACGGGCTCTACGTGCCTGTCTTTATGGCTCGTCAATCGGACCTACGTATAAGAAGTTATGACAGTTTTAAGTTGAGTCAGTAGCAAATCCATACCGGATTTGAGTACCTGTTGATAAAAGTTCAAAGATGAAAGAAATGCATGGGTCCAAAGTGCGCACTTCCAGGAGCATGTCGATCTTTCTAGCTCGTCCATCGGGGTTTCGGTTGGCAAGATATAGCCAGTTTAAGTATCACCGGGGGCCGGTTCCAAACCGCCCTGGTCGCCTTGAACAATCAAATGCATCTGTCTTAATGCAGTGTGGTGCCCCATATGTATGCCAAATGTGGGCCGATGTGGAAGCACTTTTTATAATATATCTAATGCCTAGTCTTGACAGACACTGATACTTGTAACTTGGAAGCTATGATGCCATTCAAAGCACCAGAATGGGCAACAGAATTCAAGGTGTTGGGAATTGAAGGCCGCCAATGGAAAAGCTTAGCATTGCTTGGCCGATATGCATGCCAAATGTGATGCCTTCTACTAGCCAAATGTGATGCCTTCTACTTGCAAGCATTGCTCGGCCGAAATGTATGCCAAGTGTGATGCCCTTACTAAGGAACAAGGGCCTTTTTAATAACCTACATGGCCGCCCGCCCAAGCCAACCCAAGGCCGCCCGCCGTTTTGAATAAAAATTCAGCATTGTGTGTGAAGAGAAGAGGGGCATGGCAAGCAGAGCCGCAACGGCAGCGCGTGAGGAAGGAGATGGGCTAGCGCAGGTCGAATGACACCTCGGATGAGCTCGCCGTAGAAATGCAAATTTCTCAGGAGCTCCTCGCACATAGATTTGGCACCAGCGGCACTGGTTTTCGAGCAACTCCAAATCTGCCTGCCATGTCATCGGGGGGGGTACCCATTAGCGACATCGCTAATGGGTGCCTAGGCCCCTTTTAGCAAGAAAGCTCTCATGCAACTTATAATAAGGGAGAGATGCGGCTCACAAGGGGTTGGCTCTTTTTTTTGGAACGCCTTTTCTTTTCATTGATCTTTTGCTCTCAGGGGAAGGGGGTGAGAGGCCTTAAGCCTTCTTAATCCAATGATCACTAATCTCTCCTTAAGCCAAGACAAAGCGCTCTTCTTTGGGGATTCATCCTCTTCTCTCCGGAAGAGCAAGCTCTAAGCCATAAGCCTCTCAACTCATTAGCCTGGAGATCATAAGGCATAGCCCAAGATAATCTTTGATAAGCTTCTTTATTCAAGCCTAATCTCTAATCTCTCACGAGCTAAGCCAAGTTTTCCCAATCCTAATCTCTCATAAGCCAAGCTTTGAATCCTATCTCAAGCTCTCTAATCTCTTAAGCTCTAAGCCTAATCTCTAAACCCTTAAGCCAAAGCCTAAGCCTAATCTCCGAAGCCATAGCCAAGCATAAGTTAAGGTTTGGAAGCTCTGAAGCCATAGCCAAGCATAAGTTAAGGTTTGGAAGCTCTTGATCTCATCTAATCTTAATCTCGGAATCCAAAGCCTAAACCTTAATCCTTAAGCCTAATCTGAAGCGTAATCTATCCAAGCCAAGCCTAAGCTCGAGTCATTAAGCTCCCATATGATTAAGACAGGTTCCACCTTGTAAGGAGCATAAAAGACTCCATTAACAATTGATTAATCATGGATACTGTTGCTTAATTGGTATTAAGCGAACTGTTTGTTTTGAGCTCTATTTTCGTTAATTGTGTCTGTTGCACCTCTTTTCCCTGCACCTCTCACAGCCCGGGGCCCGGTGCCTTCCCGACTTACCTTTCGCATACTTATCCCCCGACATTCTTGGTGAACCCGATGCGAAACGAGCCGGGGTGAGCAGTGGTTTGGAGAAAGATGTCAACACTACAAAAGGCAACCATGCAGCAAATGATGCAGCAGTTTGCTGCTTACATGCAACAACAACACGCTGCCCAAGAGCAATATAATTTGCAAGAGAGGATCCGTAAAGGTCGGCACACGGTTACCGAGAAATTGCATCGATTTGAAGGCCGGGATATCAGCAAATTTTGTAGTACCTATGGAGCAGGCAATGGAAGAGAATGGAATCGATGATCAGAATACAGTGGAAGGATTCCATCTAATTGCGGAGCCAGATTAAAGAAATTCACGCGGTTCAAGGCCCTAATTGGCAGGATTTCAAGAAGGCGCTTCAGGAGGATATACTTTCTTGAGGATTTGCAAAGAGTAACTAGGCAAAGCTTTATGAAGTGGGTGCATAAGAAGAACAAAAATCTATATGCACAAGAGAAATTCGAGCAACTGTCCTCAACAGAACAACGTTCAATGAAGGATCATAGGTTGAGCTGTTCATTCAGGCTGCTGATCCTCGACTTCAGAAGTCGAGTGCAGTTACTGGAGGATTCAACAGGATAATTGGGCTTAACATCCGACTGGCAGGTAGTCACTGAAGTAGTCAACATGATTGTGAAACGACAGATGAGAGTCGATAAGCTGATTGTGGCTGACATCATGGATGTTGCGAAAGAGGAACCTAAGGAGAAAACAACCTCAGCAATACCCAGAGTGGAGGAGCCAGTTCTTGACGAATTGGTGAAAGGTATTCAAGAACTAAATTTGAATTTTAAAGCTGTAAAATTCGAAGTGCTAGCTGCAAAGGGGTCTACTTCTGAGCCTAGACAGCAGTCTCCACGCAAAGGCTAGGACCGATGCATGTGGTGTGATAGTGAAGACCACAAGTACGTTAAAGAATGTGATGAATTTGATGAAGCTTACAAAAGGAACGTGGTTTTCTGGAAGGACAAGAAGATTCACCTTAGGGAAACAGGTAAGATGCTGCACCTGAACTTCGGTAGGGGCAGCATGAAAAAGATAGTTGAAGAGATCCAGCATAATGTTGCTCTTGTGGAAGCAGCTACATATGGGCTGCAAGTCTACGGGAAGGGAGATGATGATGGTGCAGGTACCAAGGGTCAATTGTGGCCTTATGCTTTGAAGATAGCAAAAACAGGGAAGGTAACTTATGGGAAGCTACGACAAGTAGAGAATTCAATTCAAGAAACCACAGGGTGGACTGATCCAGTGGATTCCCTCTCAGTGTATGCATTCATTGCGAAGTCTCAAGCTAATGAGGCTATGGTGGAGGAAAAGCGGAAAAGAGATGAAGAAGTTCCTGGGACATCGAAAAGGACAACAAGATTCAACATCAAACAAGAAGAAGGTCCTTCTCCTAAGCCCGCTCCTGAAGTGGTGATGGAGGATGCACCCAAGGACAAAAAGCAAGGTAAACCCAAGGGGACCCTCATATAAGCTTAAGTCTCACATTGAATTAGCTATAGATTTAAAGAAAGTTTTTGAAGAGCGCATTCTAAATAGCAAAGTGGATCTCACATTGGGTGATATTTTGGGCATTGCCAAACGTGAGTTTGACGAGGAGATAATTGATATTATCAAAAGAAAGTGGCAGATACCAAGTGAACAGGAGCTGGAGTCAGTTAAGAGCCAGGCGGTACGCCACATTGAAGCAATTTTGGATGACTATGAAGAGTATTTGGCAAATCTTGAAGTGGTGTCAAATCCAACCGTACTAGAGGTAAGGCATGTTATTTCAATGAAGATGAAGACATTGAAAGTATACCAAGGAGTCACTTTTCAAGGACTCATTGGGCAAGGGCAACAACCAAAACTGTTGTGAAGCTTGGCGACATTGAAGAACCGGTCTTACCACTCATAGATCATGGATCGGAGATCAATTTGATGGCTAAAAGCTCGCACAAAAAGGGGAAATGGACTATTGATATGGACCATGGTTGGCGGATTTGAGCTGCCAATATGGTTCTGGGCGACCTCTATGGTGCATGTGCCAATGTTAAGGTAACTGTAGGGGATGTCTGTGATGAGCAAAATTTCTTTATACAGAAACATTCCTCTTATCCATTAATTTTGGGGCAACCCTACATTCCAGCTGTGCGAATGGAAACCAAGGTGTTGGATGATGGCTCGGCCTATGCCAGGGTTCGAAGCCGAGATTGTAAGAAAGCAGTTCAATTCTTGACTGTATGTGTTGACCATGCTAGGAACAAGGATAGTCTACATGATCATCCAATGCGAAAGATACGCAAGGAGTTTAGAGAACACACGTTTGCACAGGATTTTCTCAGAGTGCCATTATAAAGCGGGACTATGGTGGTGCAAGTGAGGAGAAGTTCTCGCAAAGAGAAGCTTTCTCTTCGGGGTTTTTGGGGTTATCATCTGAAGGTTCAATATCTTTCAGAAAATTTAATGATTTGCCAAAGTGGGAAAAACAGTATGTTTCAGGTATCCAAAGTGAATTGCAGGGTTGTGATGTGCTTGAATCAGATGATGTGATTTCAGGAATCTTTGAAGAGGTATCTTATGTAGATACTATGTTAGAACTTGAGGAGATCAAGAAAAACACGTTACAAAGCGGAACTGAAGTGGTTAAGGTCCATTCACTGGGCATGTATGATGAGCTAGGTATATATGAAGCACTTATGCATATTGAGGATGATTCAGGTGAAGCACAGGTAGAGACAAAATACAAGACTGTTGCAAAGAAAGTGAGGCCAATGGCTACACCGCTACCAGAAGGAAGTGATGGGATGATCATGGAGGCTTCTCGATAGCCTATACTCAGGAATCCAAAGAACATAGGGCATAAGTTTACTAAGGAGACATTGCAGCAGCCGAAGGTTGGAGAAGACGGTTTCCTCAATGAAGAGGAGATCAAATGTTTTCAAGGTATGCTCGAAAAACATGGTAAAGCTTTCGCTTTTGAGCCAAGTGAGATTGGGTGTGTGGATCCAGGTGTTGTTTCGCCTATGGTTATTTTCACTGTTCCTCACATACCATGGAGCTTACGTCCTATTCAGTTCCTAAAGCTCTCTTGCCGAAGCTTATCAATTTGCTTAATGAAAAGATTCAAATGGGAATTTTGGAGCCATCATGTGCACCATATTCTAATTGATGGTTTACTGTTCTGAAGAAAAATGGTACATTAAGGTTCTACAGGATATGCAACCAGTGAACAAAGTAACAATCCGCAATGTGGGTACTGACCCAATTGTGGATGAATTTGCTGAGGCCTTTGCAAGTAGATCTATTTACTCCATGGGTGATCTTTATTCAGGATATGATCAATTCCAGTTAGCTTTGGAGAGCAAGGATCTTACTACAATGCGGACTCCTCTTGGTTTGGTAAGGATGTGCACTCTGCCAACAGGGTGCTACTAATTCAATAGCTCATATGATGAATGGCATAAATAAGGTATTAAGGGACTTTATCCCACATGTTACTATGCCAATCAAGGGCTGTGAAGAAGGCTCAAAAGATGAAGCAAAAGACCAGAGGGGGTGCCGACAGTTTGTTGCTCAACATATTGCTGACTGTGATGCTATATTATCGAGGCTTGAAGAAGTTAACTTAACACTTTCAGGTCAAAAATCAACTTTTGGTGCTAGGGAGGTCTTAATTGTGGGACATATGTGCAGTTCTAAAGGAAGAAGGCCAAGTCCAGCAAAGGTCGAAACTATCCAAAAGATGAAGGAAACATGTTCTTCGGTTATTGAAGTTCGTCGATTCTTGGGTGCGTGTGTGTTCTATCATATTTGGCTGCCACACTTTGCTCATGTTGCAGAGGTGCTGTATCAATTGCTACAAAAAGGTAAAAGGTTTGTTTGGGAAGAAGTTCACACACAAGCTATTAGGAAATTAAAGAAGATGCTTCTTGAGGCTCCGACCTTGAGGAAAATTGATTATAAATGCGACAGGCCAGTTACTTTAATAGTTGACACTAGCCCGACAGGTATTGGATGGGCTATAGGTTAAGATGATGCTGAGGGACACAGGTATGTAGTGAGATTCGGAGCCAAGGTGCTCAATGCTCGTCAACGCGGATATCCACAGGCTAAGAGGAAACTTTGGGGCGTTGCTACTACTCTAAGGACCGATAAAGAATACTTTATTGGAGCTTCTGTTGTGGTAGAGACAGATTGCTTGCCACTGATAGGGATGATTGCAAACTGCTCTACTCCGAACATTGCCATGCTACAATGGATAGCCTATATTAAGTCTCTTAACCCTGAATTTTGTCATATTGTAGGTAGAGATAATCCTGTTGCAGATATGTTATCAAGAGCCAGGTTTGAAGATGAAGAAGAGATGCTGACCACGAGTGATGATGTTGGCTTAAAGTTCTACACGTCTTCTTATCTACATGCCAACTGTGGAAATATTGCTCATGTTTTTGAAGTATTTTATGAAGAGTTTTATGATGGAGAGTGGCTTATGATTGGCCGCTACCTAAGTACTCTCACTAGACAAGAAGGATGGAGTGATCAAGATTTCAAGAAGATTAGGAAAAAGGCCTATGGCTATTTCCTAAAAGATGGACATTTATGGAAGCAACCGAAGCACTCAGGAGGGTACCACAACGAATTATTTGTGACAAAGCAACTCAACAGCAGGTGATCAAAGAGTTTCATGAAAGTCTATGGGCTGGACATAGAGGAGTCTGGGAAACCTTTGAAGACCGGTATTGGTGGAGAGGTATGTACAAAGACGTGGCTCAATTTGTGGAAACATGCTTAATATGTCAACAGTACTCTAATGTGCGACATAATGGATTTCATCCCACCTATCCACTGGCTATGCACTCCAAGTGGGTGGTGGACCTTATACAATGCCAGAAGGAGTGTGGCAGATGAGGTATATTGTTCTTGCTAGGGAAGATCTTACTAATCAGGTTGAAGGCAGAGCTTTGCGTACCAAAGCTACGAGTTTAGTATGCAAGTTCTTGCTTGGAATGTCGTGCCACTCCGCTCCCATGACAAGAAAATGAGCAAAGGAATGCCAATAAAATTTATTTGAATCCTGCATGATTATTCAGCAGTTATAAGGGCTTGCTAACAAGCCAATTTTAAGCTAAAAGTGTACCAGATGGGGCTCTAAGGGCCAAACGATGTCTTGGTAATGCTAAACAGTGAGTATTCTTGAAGTGGTCATAGCTAAGTTTTTATTAATCAAAGTTGAAGTACTTGAAGGCCTCTACGTGCCTGTCTTTACGGCTCGTCAATCGGAGCTACGGATAAGAAGTTATGACAATTTTAAGTTGAGCCAGTAGCACATCCGTACCGTATTGAGCACCTACTGATAAAAGGTCAAAGATGAAAGGAATACATGGGTCCGAAGTGCTCAATTCTTGAGCATGTGATCTTTCCAGTTCGTCAATCGGGGTTTCAATTGGCAAGATATGGCTAGTTTAAGTATCGCCGAGGGTCGGTTCCGAACCGCTCTGGTCGCCTTGAACAGTCAAATGCATCTGGCTTAATGCAGTGTGGTGCCCGACATGTATGCCAAATGTGGGCTGATGCGGAAGCATTTTTTATAATATATCTAATGCCTAGTCTTGACAGAAACTGATACTTGTAACTTGGAAGCTATGATGCCATTCAAAGCACCAGAATGGGCAACAGAATTCAAGGTGTTGGGAATTGAAGGCAGCCAATGGAAAAGCTTAGCATTGCTTGGCCTATATGCATGCCAAATGTGATGACTTCTACTTGCAGGCATTGCTCGGCCAAAATGTATGCCAAGTGTGATGCCCTTACTAAGGAACAAGGTCCTTTTTAATAACCTACATGGCCGCCCGCCCAAGCCAACCCAAGGCTGCGCGCCGTTTTGAATCAAAATTCAACATTGTGTGTGAAGAGAAGAGGGGCATGGCGAGCAGAGCCGCAACGGCAGCGCGTGAGGAAGGAGATGGGCTAGCGCAGGTCGAATGACACCTCGGATGAGCTCGCCGTAGAAATGCAAATTTCTCAGGAGCTCCTCGCACATAGATTTGGCACCAGCGGCACTGGTTTTCGAGCAACTCCAAATCTGCCTGCCATGTCATCGGGGGGGGTACCCATTAGCGACATCGCTAATGGGTGCCTAGGCCCCTTTTAGCAAGAAAGCTCTCATGCAACTTATAAAAAGGGAGAGATGCGGCTCACAAGGGGTTGGCTCTTTTTTTTGGAACGCCTTTTCTTTTCATTGATCTTTTGCTCTCAGGGGAAGGGCATGAGAGGCCTTAAGCCTTCTTACTCCAATGATCACTAATCTGTCCTTAAGCCAAGCCAAAGCTCTCTTCTTTGGGGATTCATTCTCTTCTCTCCGGAAGAGCAAGCTCTAAGCCATAAGCCTCTCAACTCATTAGCCTGGAGATCATAAGGCATAGCCCAAGCTAATCTTTGATAAGCTTATTTATTCAAGCCTAATGTCTAATCTCTCACGAGCGAAGCAAAGTTTTCCCAATCCTAATCCCTCATAAGCCAAGCTTTGAATCTTATATCAAGCTCTCTAATCTCTTAAGCTCTAAGCCTAATCTCTAAACCCTTAAGCCAAAGCCTAAGCCTAATCTCGAAATCCATAGCCAAGCATAAGCTAAGCTTTGAAAGGTCTTGATCTCATCTAATCTTAAGCTTGGAATGCAAGCTCTAAGCCTAATCTCGGAATCCAAAGCCTAAACCTTAATCCTTAAGCCGAATTTGAAGCTTAATCTATCCAATCCAAGCCTAAGCTCGAGTCATTAAGCTCCCATAGCCATAGCGGAAGGAAATCAATTCTCTTTCAATCTTGAAGCAACAGGAGGGAACGAATCAGATTAGTAATGATTGTCTCGATTAGCACCTTGATTAAGACAGGTTCCACCTTGTAAGGAGCATAAAAGCCTCCATTAACGATTGATTAATCATGGATACTGTTGATTAATTGGTATTAAGCGAACTGTTTGTTTTGAGCTCTACTTTCGTTAATTGTGTCTGTTGCACCTCTTTTCCCCGCACCTCTCACAGCCAAGGGCCCGGTGCCTTCCTAGCTCACCTTTCGCATAGTTATCCCTCGAGAGCGTAGGGGGTATACTCACCCACACACACTCACAAACACTCATTGTGTGCTATGCAAAGTGCAAGAGCTCCCTCTCCTTCTCCAAGCAAGTAGAGGTTGAGAGCCTACACCAACACTCTTGCCTATGGAGTGCAAATCCAACCAAGAGCCATGCTTCAATGCTTAAGCTTGCCATCTACTTCTTCTTCATTACTATGCTATTATGTATGCTAGCAAGAAGAGTTATGATAAGTGAGGAACTAATTCTTTCTCCTATGAAATGTTTCTTCTTCCTCTTCCCTACCTTCATTCCTTGCTAGCTCTCTCCACCTTCGAAGGTGTTTGAGGTCTTGGGACTGAGGCTTGGGATAGTTAAAGCTTTATTCAAGTTTATTTTATGCTTGTGATGCATGAAGCTTTCCATCTTCATTGCATCACCTAGGTTACAAGGAACACAAAGATTGTATTGTAACAAGTCTCTCTTAATAGGAGAAATCATAATACAAATGCTTATTGGAGGGGGGATCGGCTCCACATAAATCCGGTCCTCAAAGATTGTCATGTTCCCTAAATTCTCTCTCTTGCAAAAGTATTGTTCATGCCAAGTTAACTAATTGCTATGATTATGTTGCTATGTTCAATTATGTTCACCCGCTATGCTCACAAAGCCATTTCTCAAAAGTTCTCTCATTAATTCCGCTACTCTCAAGTTCAATAGGCCAATTCCATTACATGTATGGACTCTAAACACCCCACAATATAGATATATATAGATTTGGAACAACACTACTTTTGTGTGTTCCCACCCTTGCACCTCCATGCAGATCTCGTAGTACATTTTACTCCTATCTAATCTAATATAATTGAAGGTGCTTTACTTTTGTGAAAGAAAAGGATGTTTGTCATCACAAACTTTCGTCCTAGCAAACTATACACTATCTACTTAAATTTAACATAAAGCCCTTATGCCGACCTATGCATAAGACCATGCCAATTTCTTGTGCAGTTTCAAGAAACTTTGATTACATCTCAGATTGTTATGCTTTGGCTGTGTCTAACTTACATGATGTTGAGGAACCTAAGCATAGAATTCAAAAAAGTGGATGGCTGCCATGCAATCAGAATATGATGCACTTATAGAAATGACACATGGACTTTATGCAAAAATGCCATTGGTACAAAGTGGGTTTACAAGTTGAAACGCAAGCTGGGTGGTGAGATTGATCGCGATAAGGCTCGACTTGTTGCAAAAGGTTATCACAACAAAAGGCATAGATTATAAAGAGACTTTTTCTCCCACTTGCCGTATGACTACTGTACATTTTCTATGTGCATTGGCAGCTCATTTTGGTTGGGATGTACATCAATCAGACATTGTTACGGCTTTCTTGAATGGTGACATATTTGAGGAAGTTTATGTAACACAGTCTCATGGTTTTGTCAAGAAAGGACGAGACAATAAAGTGTGTAGATGTAAGAAAGCTTTGTATGGGTTGAAGCAATCTCCTCATGCTTGGTATGAGAAGGTTGACACTCATTTGGTCAAACGAGGCTTTTGTAATAGTCCAACAGAAAGCACATTGCATGTAAATCGTGAGGATGATGTACTTCTCATTGTGGTTCTTTATGTGGATGATTTTGTTGATCATTGGACCAAATGAGAGACATATTGTTGAATTTAAGGCTGATTTGATGATGATACTTTCAAGATGAAAGATTTGGGGTTGTTGCATTATTACTTGGGTATACAGTTTAAGAAGTGTGATGGTGGTATTGTCTTGTGTCAGAAAAGTTAAATAGAGACATTGCTATGTAAGTTTGGACTTGAGGATTGCAAACCTATTGCCACTCCCATGGAAGTAGGTTTGAAACAGAGTCTTCATGATGCTGGTGATCTTGCTGATGTCACTCTTTACCAAACTGTTGTTGGCTGTCTCATTTATGTATGCAACACGAGGCCAGATATTCAATTTGCAGTCTCACACGTCATCAGATTTTTGCATAGCCCAGGGTCTAAGCATTGGCAGGCTGTCAAGAGGATTTTCCTCTACTTGAGTGGCACTTTACATCTTGGCTTGTTCTATCCCAAGGGGGGATCATTGCCTCTAGACTTACATGCTTTTTTGGACTCTGATTGGGCTGGTTGTTTTGACACGTGAGTGCCCATAAGTGGTTTTTGTTTCATGCTTGGCAGTTCATGTATATCATGGTTGAGCAAGAAGCAACCTACTATGGCCACTTCTAGTTGTGAGGCTGAGTATATGGCAGTCTTCACAACTACAATTGAGTGTGTATGGCTTAGAAGCCTTATGGCTAATTTGGTTGTTGGACATGACACTGCCAACAATATCTACCCTGATAGTCAGAGCGCATTGGCAATTGCGAGGAACCAGTTTTTCATGCTCACACAAAGCACATTGAGGTGCATTACCACTATGTCAGGGAGAGGCTCTCAATAGGAGAGATCAACTTGGCTTATGTGCCAACATAGGATAATTTTGCAGATCTCTTCACAAAGGCATTGTCTCATGAGAAGTTCAAAGCTTTCCAAAAAGCTTTGGGCTTACTACCCTTTGTGGACTGATCATGTCCTCAGGGAATGACACTTCCCTTTACTCTATGTGACAGCTTTACTCCAGGAGGGATTTGTTACCATATACATGTGGTAGTGATGTGTGTGAACACAATTAGGACCGCCGAGGCATTTTTTTCCTCACTAGGAGTTTTATTTCCCCCGTGCATTGTATATACACCCATAATTCTAGGGCTATCTTTCTTTCCATTGCACACTAAGTAATACACTCTCTGTTGTGTGCCTTCAGCTTCCTTCGTCTTCTCCAAGCTCTGTGTGTTTTCCTGCAACCCTAATCCCAACACTAAGAACACTACCATCCTATAGGGGAGAGCACGAGGCCAAGTCAGATGTTATTGCAGTCCCATCATAGAGACTGTCTTCCAACAAGGTCATCAATTCAAAAGGGCTGGTAGACATTTTGTCGACACCAGCCACGTGTACGATAACATTAGTCGAGTTTCTTAGAATAAGACCAAACATGTGGACTACTGTGGAAAAATGCCTAGAGAAATTTGGTGTAAAAAACTCAATGACTTAAATCGAGGAAGGGATCAAAGAGCTTGAAATGCCTCAGCTAAACACTAGTCCAATACCATTAAGCAAGATTGGCGAGTATTATGAGGGAGGAGATGGGAACACCACCCTTTTTTTGGAATTCCAAGGTGTAAAAACCATGGAAATTCTTGACAGTGGAGCTGGTATTGCCATTGCAATAAAAGAGATCTGGAAAAAAATGGGAAAAACCAGCAGTGAGGGCTACCAGGATGAAAGTACAGCTTGCAGACGGAGGTGCTGACCTTCTGTGGCTGATCAGGCTCATTGGTCCCAAGGTGGTGCAACTAAGCTAGGCTCTTGTGTGTAAGTATAGATGCCAATAATGAGAATGATGATCCCCGCATGTTTCCTTTCCATTTTGTGTGTCATATCCGTGTGAATATTTGTATTGATAGAAAAATCTTTTATCAACAAAGAATAGCCCTGTTGTTTGGAGCCGAGAGACTTGGGGAAATCTTGCGCTCTCCTCATCCTGTCATTCTACCCTTACTAGACTATTACCATTCCTTTGATGTGTCGATCTTCATCCTATTTTGAGCTAAGTTGTGCTAAAGCTCCAAATTGTAATTACCATACTCTATTTTAAAATAAATTGGAGCTGTTTGTGTAATTGTTTACTCTCTCACTTATGGCCTTCCCTAATGTTTTATGGTAAGCCTGGGGAGGTTGCTCCAGACTTTTTGGATAATTTGGAAATGGCCTTTCTGGTATCGGGAAGGGATGACGAAGCTACTAAGTTAAGGGCCTTTCCTTTGGTCTTGAGGGAAGGTGCAAAATTATGGTATCAAACTTTGGCACCTGAAGAAGAAAGAAGAGACTAGGAGTCCTTAAAGATGGCCTTCATCGAAGAATTTCGCCGCCATGAGCCTCCATAGGAGATATGGAGACAGCTCTTAGAGCTACGCCAAACATCACCCAATGACTATAGAAGCTATGAAGGAAAGTTTTCCAACCTGTGGGAGAAATGGTGTACATCACTAGGTGAAGGAGAAAGGGCGCCAGAATGCCTAAAGAAGGACTGTTTCCTGGCAGGGCTTTACCCCATCCTTCGAGAAAAGGTAAAAGGTAAATTCCCAGATACCTTTGATAAAGCTATGACTTATGCAAGGGAGAAGGATAGGAAGTTAAATTCCAAGCTCAACTACAAGGGGAATGGAAGCCTCCACCCTAGCTCAACCTACGGCAAGGGTAGTAGCAGGGACAGGAGCAACAGACCAAGAGTCCTCTCAGCAAAGAATTACTTCAACAAATCACCAATCAACTAGAGAGCCTGTCCATCAATCTGGTTCAAGGTGTAAGGGCTCCCCAGCCAGGAAATGAACGAAATAGACAAGAAGGACAAAGGCAAGCATGTGAGTACATTTGCTACAACTGTGGAGAGGTAGGTCACGGCATGTATTATTGTCCCATCCACGACGCTATCAAGGAAATGGTAATCAAAGACGGCCTCCTCGCCAGCAAGTCACTCCTCCTCGAGCTAGGCCACTAAATGGACAAAATGCACACGTGGTTCCACCAATCCAAATATTGAGACTCCCTCCTCCACCACCACAAGCACCAGCAGAGATCCCTCCACTACCATCGGGAGGGGAGGACAGGGCTGTCTCTGTCATAAGTCTTGACAATGGTAAGGATAAAGGGAAAGAAAAAATGGAGGAAGCTGTTGCCATGCCAATAAAGAGAGTTAGGAGACAAAGAACTGATGAAATGGAAGCTTCAGAGCCGGATAAAGGGAATGAGGGTTCCTCCCAAGTGATAGGAGACAAGAAAAGGAAGAGTAGGTCAAGGAGGCACATAGGAGTAGAAGACTTTCCACTTGGGGTAGGATCCATACCTTACGACCTGGTAGCAGATGTGAGTAAGCAAGGACCAAAGATTTCATGGCAGCAACTCCTCCACCTTTCCCCAAAGATGCGTAGAACCTGGTCTAAGATGGTCAGCACCAGGAGAGCTAAGGCAAAGTCAGTTGGGTCTATTAGTGCAAGAGGCATGAAGGATATCGTGCCAGTCATTGATGCAGAGATTAAGAGTCAGCGAGTCTCCAATGTGTACGTAGATGGTGGAGCCGAGATTTGTGTTATGACAGAGAAATTAATGCACAGGTTGGGTTTGGAAGTAAACGAGCAAACTTCCTTACAAGCTAAGATGGCAAATAATGTAAGGGTGGCTTGTGTGGGAAAGGTTAATGGAGTGAAGATTTCAGCTTTTGGTGTGGCAATCTCAATTGATGCTTATGTGATCCCAACTAAGGGGGAGGGCTATCCGCTAATCCTTGGAATACCTTGGCTTATGGCTATGAAAGCTAGGCAAGATTGGGAGACAGGTTCCCTTGAGTTGCGACCAAATCATAAGGTAGGTGGCAAGCACAAAAAATTGTGTATGACATGAAGCAGGGTAGACAACAAGACCTAGAGATGGAGACTTCTATGGATGAATGGAGCACAAACAGCTGCTCTTCATCTGAGGATGAGTCATCTGAGGAGGATGCTAGCTCTTTGGAAGTCATGGGTATAATACTGCGAAACCCAGAAGGAGAAGGTGGTCAAGACTCTCTAAACAAGGAAGAAGCCACAGGCTTAGAGGAGATGCTAGCTAAGGACCTACTAGAAGAAGAGAGAGAACCCTATTTGCAGGTACTAAAGAAGCATGCTGGCCTCTTTATAACTGATTACGAGCACATTAAAGGAGTGACGGTAACCCAACACCATATCCAATTAAAGGAAGGTGCCAAACCAGTGGTGCAAAGGCTAAGGAGATTAGGGCTAGTGCAACAAGATGCACTCTTAAAAGAAGTAAAAAGATTACTCAAGGCAGGATTTATCTACCCAGTGGAAGATTCTGAGTGGGTGTCTCCAGTTGTGGTAGCACCAAAGAAAAATGGGAAGTGGAGGGTATGTGTGGATTACAAGCCTCTAAACGCAGCCACAAAAAGGGACGATTTTCCTTTGCCTTTTCAAGATGAAATACTAAATGAAGTGGCTGGTCATGAAAGGTACACAGTGTGTGATGGGTACTCAGGCTACTTCCAAATCAGAATTGCAGATGAAGACCAAAGAAAGACTACCTTCATAACACCTTGGGGGTGTTTTGCTTATAGAGTTATGCCTTTTGGTTTAACTAATGCCCCAGCTACTTTCTAGAGGTTTATGAACTTGGTGTTTCAACCTTACTTTGGTAAGTCCATACGAGTCTTCATTGATGATTTTTGCATTTACAGCTCTAGGGAAGTACATATGTCCAAGGTTGATGAAGGTTTCACCCGTCTGGCCCAATTGGGTGGGCAATTGAATAAATACAAGTGCCACATAGGTGAGAGCAAGGTCACTCTACTAGGCCATGTTGTGTCTCAAGATGGTATTGAGGCTGACCCTGAAAAGGTAAAGACATTGTTAGCTTTACCTACTCCTTCAAACGTGAAGCAACTAGTCTCCTTCATTCAAAAGGTTCGCTACATGGGACGATTCATACATCTCCTTTCTCAGGCAATCTATCCTTTGCAGCATCTCACTAAACACACTACATTGACATGGAGTGAGGAGGGTGAAAGGTGCTTTCAAGAAGTTAAAACCATTTTGAGCTCATTGCTTGTCGTCCTACAACCCACATGGGGTGAATTATTCTATGTAAATCCTAGTGTAGGTCCAGAAGTTCTAGGAGCTGTCTTGATGCAAAAAGACCCAAAGACATCTCTCATGAGACCAGTCAACTTCTCTAGTAGAGTGATGACAGCTGCTGAAAAGGGTTTCAGCGCAACTGAGCAATTGGTGCTAGCTCTTAAGTTTGCAGTGGAGAAGTTTCGGGCTTACTTACTTCCGAGACAATTTGTGGTGATCACAGCTGAGGAGGTTTTTCCATATGCCCTACAACACATGGAATTGTCTCAAAGAATAGCAAAGTGGGTGGTGCAGCTTCAAGAGTTTGACTACACACTACAAGTAGAGGATTCCACCCGTGCTTGTTTAGCAGATGTCCTCACACAAAGGTGTTATGAGAAGGCCAAGAAAGAGGCACCTAGTAAGGTACCGCCTATCCCGGAGCCTGAAGTTCTACTGGGAGCACACAGTCTGTATTTTGATGGGGCTTACAAGAGGACCAAAGACAAGGCATCAGCAGGCATAGTAATATTAGGTCCAGAGAAGGAGAAGATCTTTGCAAAAGGGTTTCATCTAAAAGAGGTTCATTCTAACAATGAGGCAGAGTACCATGCCCTTGTTTTAGGGTTGCAATGTTGTCTTTCTCAGGGCATCACAAAGCTAAATGTTTTTGGTGACTCCATGTTGATTGTTAAGCAAATGGTTGGTGTATGGGCCTGTAAAAATGACAAATTGTATGTTAAGATGAGGGAAGCAAAGGCCTTGTTGAAGGGTTTTAAAGAAGTTCGAGTGCACTTTGTACCTAGAGATCAAAATCGAGAAGCAGATGCCTTAGCAGGTGAAGAACTACAAACTCTCATAGTAGGTGCTATCCTTGTGAAAAGTCCTTTATACCAGGGAAAGGAGGAGCTGCATGATTTACTTTACTTTCTTGAGCATTGTGAAGCACCCTCTGGTATGAGTAAAAGTGAACGTAGGTGGTTGGCAAAAAAGGCTACCAGCTATAGCTTAGTGAATGAGGACTTGTATTGTAGAGGGAAAGATGTTGTCTTAAGGAGAGTTCCTACATCCCAAGAGATAAAGGATATCTTGTTTAGTTGTCATGAAGGTGTGTGTGGTGGCCACTTTGCACAAGAGATTACTAGCAGAAAGATTTTACAAGCAAGGTTCACGTGGCCAAGCCTCCATCGAGATGTACAACATTGGTGCCGCACATGTGAGGTTTGCCAAAAAGCTGGACCAAGGCGTCTTACCCATGAAAATCAGCATCCAATCAAAACCTATGGGCCATTTGAAAAATGGGGGATAGATGCAATAGGGCCACTACCTTGCACTCAATCAGGGAAGGAATACATCATTATGGGGGTGGAGTACATGACCAGATGGGCAGAAGCTCGTCCCACAAAGCGCATCACAGCCAAGGACGTGAGTGATTTCATTTTTGAATGCCTTTGTTGCCGTTTTGGCACACCTTTGGAGATCTCTCGGATAGGGGACCAGGATTTCGAGCTGATTTAGTCGGGCAATTGATGAGCAAGTTAAAAATAAAGCGCAGGCACTCTACACCATACTACCCTCAGTGCAATGGTCTTGTGGAAAAGGTAAATGGTCTTATATGTAAAATCATCACTAAGCAAGTGCATTTACATCCTAAGGCATGGGACAAACACCTAGATGCAGCACTTTGGGCCTACAGAACATCCTTTAAAACATCCTTGGGGTATACACCTTTTCACTTGGTTTACGGGCAAGAGACACTATTGCCTATAGAAGTGGAGCTAGCGAGCCTCCGAGTTCTAAAAGCACATCAAGAGGATAGTCAAGAGAAGCAGGTGGAAGGAAGAATCATCGATTTGGAGAGGTTAGGGCTAGATTGAGAGTCAACAGTGAAGTAATATGCAGCCCAGGCAGAGAAGAAACGAAAGAAGTTCAATCGCAACCTTGTCAAGAAAGGTATCAAGGAAGGTTCTTTAGTGCTCAGATACGACAATCGCTTTG
>NW_028221427.1:12500-40145 GCF_014529385.1 Adiantum capillus-veneris | reverse complement strand
TGAGAATTTTCCATCCCAAGCCCTATTCTTGCCCGTAGGACAATAAGGTTCCTGCGGGGAGGAGAGATGATACCTGTAGCAAAGAGAACCTAAAATTTGTAGAGAGGATGAATTACTAAGAGTGAGAGAGATAGATTTGGTTAAGGAGATGAGATTAGATACATATATATGTATATGTTGGATTAGAGATGAAAATGAAAACAACAAGAAATCAAGAAAACATCAATGTAGAACACATCTTACTTGACAAACCCTTTGGCACCATTATTGATGGAGAGAGAAGAAGAGTGGATAATTCCACTTTGATTGATACACCAAGTGCAGGGACCTTTTTTGATTAGAGTTGATCTTCCAAGGTTAGCTTATTGCAAGAATGGCTAGTCTCCCTCTAGGAGAAAGTGTAGGCTTGGGCTTATGTTAATGGCTAAGTACAATTAGGCATTACTACTCACTCCTCAAGAATTCCTTTCATCAATGACTTGAATGCTTGAGTTGTTTCAAGGAAGAAGAGGTCCCCTTTTATAGGTGAAGGGAACCCACAAGGGTTTACACAAGAAGAGAGGAGCCAGTGTGAACAGGATTTGGAAAAGTTGGAAATGAGCTGTCCTTGCATGATGTGGGCAGACGGGGGTCCAGTATTTTGATCATATCTCCTCAACGTTGCTCCAAATAAAAAAGTAAAATTATGGGCAAAAACTTCAGCTCATTAGCTACGTTTTTCATTTAAAAATCGTTTTCCAATTCGGATTGGACCCTTGTGTAAAAAAATTCATCAAAATAGGGTCCATTTATGGCAGCAAAAGTCTTCATGTGGTCTCCTTAGCCTTAAACTTTCATTTAATTCCAAAGGACACCTCATGCCATATGAAAGCATGACATTGCTCCTTGACAAAGTTTATTATTCATGCTTGCAATTTGCATTAAAATAAGTGTATCTTTGAAATCATGCCACCTAGTGTCCACTAGGATTTGATTCTCTCCTAGTAGCTATTTAAAAAGAAATATAAGAAAGTATAAAAAATACATAGAATATATATATATTGGAGTTTACCCTAGATATAGGATCTAACTAGGGTGTGAGATGATAATGAAATAGTAGAAATAAAGAATCAATGCTTTTTGCCCCAAGTTAAGAGGCGGAGCTATTGATGCTTTTCCCATAGTATTTTTGATGGTAAAGTAAGGATATGTTACCCTTGAGAAAAATAATAGGATGAGATAGAAGGCTTATTATTATACTTAAATATGCATATGTACACTATAGGAAATATAATTATGTATCTAAAAAAATACAAGATAGATCTTGTAGCATGCGTTCCCACTATGTAGTGTCACAGCACGACATCCACCCCTCTAAACCTGCACATCCTCCGTATGTGCACATTGTCTATTTGTAAGATTAGACCTCTTGTACATCTTCCTTGTCTTATTCTTATTCTTGCCATTGGTTAGTTTTTCCCAGGACACTATGTGACACATAACATTAAAGAGGGGGGGGTAAGGGGATCGACGGCGCGGGGAAGTGGATGCGGGGAGCCCGAGGCAAATTAAACCCGGACGCGCGGCAAATCATCACAGAAAAAGAACCCCGAAGCAGCGACTCGATTTGAACCCAGGGCCTCGTCGCCAGATTGTGATGCATGGGGGTAACCATCCCACCCGCGCGCACATTGTTGTCCGGTGTTTAATCTGTGGCCGGGTTTAGTCTGTGGCCGGGTTTAGTTTTTAAGTGACCATCTACGGCTGCAACCTCTCCGTTTTTCGTGCGCGCATCTTGCCCTCGATCCCCTTACCCCCCCCCCCACCCCCCTCATTTATACTATGTGTTATTTAGTCCTGAGGTTAGTTTTCTATTTGGTCTTGTCTCTTCCATCATTCTGCTTGTTTGTTCTAAGGTTGATTGAGTCGATTTTCCTTTCCTTATGAAAATAGGAAACAATTTTGAATCTTTTTGGCCTGCTAAAGGAGGCCTTAGTATTGGGTCAAGTTAGGCGTTCTTTAATGCATGCCGTCCACGTGGACGTTTGTAAAGTCTTTCGTCGCGAGCTGTCCAGTACTGCGTTCAGCACGTCTGTTGTCATTGAGAGAGAGAGAGAGAGAGAGAGCACGTATGTTGCAGTTGCAGACTTGCAGTTGAGACGTTTGCAGCTGAGTTGTGACCTGCATTCAATACAGCGCACGCTTCAATTGTGGCACAGCGAGAGGAGAGAGAGAGAGAGGACTTAAGATGCTTACGCATTTGTTTCGCTGCAAGTTTTTGATTTCTAAAATGCTTTCAACCTCACGTTTTGCTGCAGCAGTGTTAGGCAAAAAGGTGTCTCAACTTATACCTTTGTCATTGGTGCAGATGCCGCCCTCTTAATCCCTGGCCTTGGGCCTCCTATCGTCCTGCCAAGCCCATGCTACACGCACCGCTTTGCCCCTATACCTTCCCTCAAGCAGAGCCTAGTCCTTTACTGGGCCGCACACGCGCACACCACTGACAAAGCAACTGCTCAAACCTTTCCTCCCTCTTCCTTGGTGGAGTAAATTACCTTTTTACATGCGTAGCTGTTGATTCCTCCTCACAAACCTTACCTCTCACGAACCTCATGCCTTAGAATTATGTGGCAAGCCCTTGCATGCCCACAACATAGCACGGCCTCCTGCTGCTAATGCCCGGTTGATACCTTTCCCTAGCAAATGATGCCAGCCCTACGTGGAGCAGATGAAGACGTTACTGCTGCAGATGGAGCCGCTGATGTGAAGCCTCTGCAAACCAACAACCATCACTGTAGTTAAGTTGCTAGCACTTGTGACACCTTCCTGCAAAGCCTTCTGCAGACAATGTTGTTGCAAACCTTGTTGCAGCAAATCTGATCGCCTCCCTCATCGGGAGATGCAAGGTACACCTGTCGAAGCTAGAAGCTTCATCCACGTGTTTGAGGGATGGCAACTTGAGAGAGGCAACGAGTGCAGTCAAAAGTGTGTGTGTATATGGGATTGTACCCAACGTCACCATAGCTATTGTGCTCATCATTGTGGTTGCATGGCGTTGCTCTCTATGGGATGAAACTGCCCCTACGTCAAAGTGCTATGCTCCTACTCGAAGGGAGCAAATGGTGATGGATGGGAGTTTGTAGCTCTGGTCGGAGAGAGAAAGGTTGAGAAAGGTTGTAGCATTACTACTGCATGGCATCTTAGAGAGAGGCAATGACTGCAATCAAAAGAGTGTGTGTATGGGCTCATACCAACATCACTTGCTTCGTTAGCGGATCCTACTGCCCTCCCAACAAAGTATTATAAAATAAAAAACTATCTTTACATTATGAGAGAGAGAGAGGAGAGAGAGAGAGAGAACTGGGGCAGCCAGTCGTTGTAGGTCAACTAGCTGCACCAATGGAGAGAACCACCTAGCAACAGAAATAACATTAGCTATCTACATATTGTGGCGAGAGAGAGCCAAATTGTAGAGTATCTAGCTCACCTTGCACGTCATAGGTTAGCAGCAGCAAACCTTTTTACTCATCGATGCTTTTTTATCATGACGGCAGGTGAGTTGAAGGGTTAGCATTTTCTTGTTTTCTTGCAAGTTGGCTCCTCAGATTTCCCCACCTAAATATGTGAGCCTCATCATTTATCAAGACTATAGAGTAGAATTTGAGCCGGAATGTGCTTTTGAAGACACATAGTAGCCTGAATTTGAGGCTCGTTCATAAAGAGTATAGATGCCTTTTTTTATTTTGAAAATTTCACACGTTTCGTTGCAGCAGTGTTAGGCAAAAATGTTTCTCAACTTATTACCATGCCATTTTTGAAAATGCTGTCAAGTGTCAACTCAAAAGAGAGAAAGTGTTTCTAAAATGCTATCAATCTCATACATTTCGCTGCAGGCAGTGATAGGCAAAAATGTGTCTCAACTTAATACCATGCCGTCAGTGTTCGGAAAAATGTGTCTCAGCTTAATTTCGTGCCGTCTTCAATTTCCAAAATTTCGGTTGAGCGCAAGGGGGAAAGGAGAAAATTCCCCCTTGCGCTCAACGGCAGGCCCTCGTGATCCCTCACCTTGTTTAGAAAATATACTATTGGAGAATAAATAAACTTGTCAATGATGCGTACGTTTTCTTGTTTTTTGTGCCAAACGGTTTTGCAAATCATGGATTTAATTGTACGGTTTTTTTTTTTTTTTTGAGAGAGAGTAGAACTTTGAAATTACAACACACACACCAACCCCGTAGGTGGAGGCAATCCGACTCTTAAGGAGAGTATCCAGCTGGGTTACGGTGGCCAATCCTTCATTGGGACGAGGGAACAGCCCCTAAGTGCTACATGTCATACGAGCTGTCAAGGGGGTTTGAACCCAAGACCTTTGACACAAGGGGCTCTTGCTCTACCAACTGAGCTAGCTCTCGTTGACCAGTCTTATTTTCTCTCACGGTATGAATCTTTGTACAAGGTCTACTCTACAAACCCTGAGATCATTGATGGTTTCAATCTTGGAAAATCCATGTTGGGCAAACTCCCTAGATCTCGTGGATGACATGTAGTTGGGGCTTCCATAACCTTGAATGCTACTGCATGGAGTTATAAATAGAAGCTTCTACTATAGACAACCCAGCTTGGTGTTGAATGAAAAAGACTGTTGTTGTATCTCTGATGCTACCGTTTACATCCACATCCATTACAAGTGCGAGGTAGTGGGAACCTTCATGAGTTATAAATAGAAGCTTCTACTATAGCAACCCAGCTTGGTGTTGAATGAAAAAGACTGTTGTTGTATCTCTGATGCTACCGTTTACATCCACATCCATTACAACGTGCGAGGTTAGTGGGAACCTTCATGAGTATTTTACTAAATGTCAAAGAAGGCCCATTGCAAATCAAAGAAAGAGGTTCAATAAGAACAGTAGAAGATCTTTGAGTTGGTGTATGTAGATTTGGAAAAACCTTACTAATTAGCTAACCAACGCTAGGGTAGAGGGGCCATTTGTGGTACGGCCCCCAAAGGAAGGACAAATAAAACCATAATATAACACACTTGATGACCAAAGAAGAAGAGAAAAAGAGCAACCAAAACGTCTAGTTGATTTGAAATAACGTCATTTCATTAGCCAATGTGCGGGTTCAAGCCTCCGTGGTCACATTTTACCTCTTTTGGTCTTTGTTGATCTTCTTATTCATGCCGATTTTTTATACACATGATTCCAAAAATGGTGGTGCCGCAACCATCGGCTCTCAAATCCAACCAGCCCCAAATTAATTCTCCTGAAAGCTTGTGAAAAGGCGATTAAAATGAGCAGCTAGCGCAAGAAGTCGAGCTCGGAGGAAAGAGATTGAAGCTCCCCAAGTTACCCGTCCCCCTACTGGCTCTCTACCCTACAATCAAAGCTAGTACAATTAGCACTGAATTGCTTAGAGCACTTGCCTTTTGGAATAGATAAGAGACTAGTTATAACTCTTTGTAGCGGTTGTTTACTTCTAGCTATAAAAATGACCACAATTTTGATGACTAAGCTCCTGTTGTTTTTTTTGTGTTTTCAGCAAGACTTTCTCTTTAGACCAAAAAACTGTTTTTGAGCACAAATCAAGCATGTGCCTATAATCTTTTTTGCATTTGTTTGAGAGGAATCACCGAAGATGCTATTTGAAAACTAAAGGAAAACGATTAGAGCCGGAAGGGAAAGGGAGGCTTTTGAGCCAAAAAGGGGGAGGAGGGCACATGGAGGAGAGAGAAAGAGAGAGATTCTTTTTGTTGCACCGGGGGGGGGTTGTAGGTGGCGGAATAGGAAAAAATGTGTTTCAGCTTAATATCGGGCCATTGAGGCGGGCAGCAGGTTGGCGCAAAACACAGGTTTGTAGCAGGAAGCGGTGATGATGCGCAGTAGTAGGGCAAGTCCCTTCCTCTCTCTGTCTCTCTCGCTCACTGGCTTGCTGTCAACGCAGTAGGGAGCGGGTCCTGCTGTCTTGTTGGTTGTGCACATACATTCTTTCTATGGATTGCATCTTTGATTACTTGCAAGACAAAAAAGGCTTCCCATGGTCTACGAGGGAACAGTGCGTGAGGGTTATGGCGGTGCTAGGGGGACAAGAGGAGGCCATTGGGTCAGTCGGTTGTCTTACTAGCAATGCCCGACTTGGGAGCTACGGCTCAACAGGGTCCGAGCAACGATCTGTTGGTGGCATTGATGGGGGTTCGATTGCAGAGGTCGCCATTGCCAAGCGCGGCGGGTTGTGCAACATATGCACAAGTGTGTGAACCCTGCGATAGAGTGAGGACCTTTTTTACCTTGATTATCTAAGATGGATTTAATGAAAGGCGCAACGCCAGCTATGCCATGTGGCCACATATGATTGGCCTGCTAAATGAGAATGTAAAGAGAGAGAGAGGAAGAGAGAGATTGAACAAAGCAATGGTTGGTTTTTAAAGCAATGGTTTTTAAAAAAAGAGATCGAAAAGCGGGCAGCAGCAACTGTGTTATAGCAGCATGATAGCGTTGTCATACTCCTCGCCTAGCGTTAGAGAGAGAGAGAGAGAGCAATTGAGCAGAGGTATTTGTTTGCTTCGCTTGCTTCGTTTTATTTATAATCTTTCCTTTTCCATGCTGCTATCGGGGGGGGGGGGGGGGGGGGAGAGAGAGAGAGGACTGCTGACTGCTGCAGATTGTAATCACTCCATGCCGGAGAGAGAGAGAGGAGAGAGAGAGAGAGAGGAGAGAGAGAGGAGAGGAGAGTGAGAGAGAGAGAGAGGAGAGAGAGAGAGAGAGTGAGATGAAGAGAGAGAGATGAGAGAGAGAGAGAGGAGGCTGCTGCGTTTTTCTTTTCCATGCTGCTGTCGGAAGTCCATGAGGGGGGGCAGAGAGAGAGAGAGAGAGAGAGAGAGAGAGAGAGAGGGAGAGAGAGGAGAGAAGAGAGAGAGGAGAGAGAGGAGAGAGAGAGAGAGAGAGAGAGAGAGAGAGAGAGAGAGAGAGAGAGAGAAGAGGAGACTGCTGCATTTTCCTTTTCCATGCTACTGCCCGAGAGAGAGAGAGAGAGAGAGAGAGAGAGAGGAGATAGAGAGAGAGAGAGAGAGACAAGGAGAGAGAGAGACAAGGAGAGAGAGAGACTGATGCGCTGCGTTTTGCGTTTTGGCTGAGACTCCAGGCCGTACACACACACACACACACACACACACGCGCGCGTGCATCTTGGCTGACTCCAAGCAGGAGAGAGAGAGAGAGAGAGAGGAGAGAGGGGAGAGAGAGTGAGAGAGAGAGAGAGTGAGGAGAGAGAGGAGAGAGAGGAGGAGGAGAGAGAGAGAGAAGAGAGAGAGAGAGGAGAGAGAGAGTGCTGGTGCAGTCTACAATCAGCTACATCTTAAACGCATGCGATGCAAAAAAAATCACGATGATATTGTTAGTTTAAGGCTCACTCCAGGCCGTACGAGAGAGAGAGGAGAGGAGAGAGAGAGAGAGAGAGAGAGAGAGAGAGGAGAGAGAGAGAGAGAGAGAGAGAGAGAGAGAGAGAGTGAGAGAGAGAGAGGAGGAGAGAGAGAGAGAGAGAGAGAGAGAGAGAGAGAGTGAGAGATGAGAGAGAGAGAGAGAGAGAGAGAGGAGAGAGAGACTGCGAGAGGGTTGCTTGCAGTCTGCAATCAGCTACGTGTGCATCTTAAACGCATGAGATTCACCAATCACATGTGGCCACATGGCATAGCTGGTGTTGCTCCTTTCATTAAATCCATCTTAGATGATCAAGGTAAAAATCACGATGATATTGTTAGTCTAAGGCTCACTCCAAGCGTTAGATACGATAGATAGATAGATAGAGAGAGAGAGAGAGAGAGGGAGAGAGAGAGAGAGAGAGAGAGCAGAGAGAGAGAGAGAGAGAGAGGGACTGTTGAAAAGGGATCCTATGCCGACACAAAGAACTTCACGATGATATTGTTAGTCTAAGGCTGCTGGAGGAGAGAGAGAGAGTGAGAGAGAGTGAGAGAGAGAGAGAGAGAGGAGGGAGGGGGGGGGGACTGCTGAAAAGGGATCCTGTGCCAACACAAAGAAAATCATGATGATATTGTTGGTCGAAGGCTGCTGAAGAGCTGGCATTATTAGTGAGAGACTGTTGCAAAAAATTGTTGTGCTTGGCAATGCCTTGGTCGATATGTATGCCAAATGTGGTGCGCTTTGTCACAACCATGAAACGTTTTGAGGACCCTCTATCCAGAATGTCGTCTCTTGGAGTGCATTGATTGCGGGATATGCAACACACACACACACACACACACACACAGGGATCATGTCCCGACACAATAAAATTCACGATGATATTGTTAGTCTAAGGCTGTTGAAGAGCTAGCATTATTAGTGAGGGGCTGTTGCAAAAAATTGTTGTGCTTGGCAATGCCTTGGTCAATATGTATGCCAAACGTGATGCGCTTTGTAAACCACAAAACGTTTCTTGAGGACCCTCTATCCAGAATTTCGTCTCTTGGAGTGCATTGACTGCGGGATATGCCACACACACACACACACACACACACACACACACACAGACATCATTGTTTTAGAGAGAGAGAGACTGTATCTTTTGCCAGTGCTAGTGAAATACAGAGAGAGAGAGAGAGAGAGAAGAGAGAGAGTTGGTAATTAGTTGTGATATTAAAGGCTGTATCTTTGCTAGTGCTAGTGAAAGAGAGAAAAAATAGAGAGAGAGAATTGATTTCATAGAGAGGGAGAGAGAGAGAGAGAGGCTGTAACTTTGCATCTCTGTATGTGTGTAGGCGCGCTGTTTTTAGCAACCTCATAGAGAGAGAGAGAGAGAGACATAATCACCTACGCGTGCATCTTGGCTGACTCCAAGCTGGGGAGATGTACGCATGCATCTACGTGTGTGTGGGCGTGCTGTTTTCAATAACCTCATAGAGAGAGAGAGAGAGAAGAGAGAGAGAGAGAGAGAGAACTTAACCATATTTCTTTGTCTAAGCCAATATTTGGGTTTTTCCTTTTAAAAAAGTTGTTTAATAGAATCCCTACTTCAAATTTTCGTACGTTGCATATCGGCAGTACTACATACGTGCTTGTTCCTTGAATCAAATGTAAGAAAGCGAAGCTAACAAACTATCGTCATTTGAAAAAAAAAAAAGATTTACTAACAAAACTAGCCCCTCTAACACTAGAGGAAAAGCATAAGTCCCCTTCAACACTGGAGGGGATATAAGTGGCGGGGGAAAGGCACATTTCTTAGGGTATTATAAAAAATGTAGAGAATTGTGCCAACTCCACACCATACTTATGTATGGGTTTTTTCCCACAACACACTAGCATTCTGTGCACGATGTTTGCACAAAAAACACTAGCATTTTACACGTGCATGTTGCTGTATTGTACAGTTTACTACAACAAATAATTCTATGCTGTCAATTAACGCAAAACTTCTGCATTGTCTTTTTTATTGAGAAACCATATTTCCTTAACACTCTGTCATTATTTGGTGATTTAGTGATCAAGGTTGCTCATCTATTATGCGGTACTAAGATGTTGTTGTTGAAAATCCAGGGATCAATTGATTGCTAGTATATTGTTCAATATTATCAATTTATCGTTCCAAGTTTAGAGGTCGTTTTTGTGTACATATCAGTTTAGGGTATTAAGAAGAAAACTGAATTTTACTTCTGTTGTTGGGTAGATGTGAAGGACTATATGAATCTCCAAAAGCCTGATCACTTCGATATCAATCGTCCTCTCGATTGCAAATGTTGTGCTCTGGAGTGGCAGATTTGTTTCAAATGCAATGTTGCTAGCTAATTAATTAATGAAAAGTGATATAGACCCAGTATGTCCCTACAATTTCTATACTATCCTACCTGCAAATATGTGGATTTTTATGATTAGAATTGCTTTTGATGAAAGGATGAGCTTGTAAGCGCTAAGTAAACCACATTTTCATCACCTTGTAGACCTAGGGAGAGTCGTGCTTAACACAAAACACCCTAAAAAAATACACACCACCTCTCAGAGTTTGCAAGAAGGCGACGATGACCTAAGCCATAACTTGTCTCCATCATCCAAGTATGCACATAGCACAAAGCCCAATGCCCAAGGTGGGAAACAAACTCATTTATAAAGATTCACCTACATATCCCTCCATTCTTTAATCTCCAAAGCCGAGCTACTCGGGAGGGACTAGGAAATCTCGAAGAAAATCTTCGCATGCTCACCCAATGCTTAAAGTGTCAATTACCTTATCTCTAAAGACAAACAATACAAATCACGGGAGTAATTAAGAGAAGATAAGACACACAAAATGAGCATAGATTACCTAATACAAAGATTCTAAATCTCACCAATTAGCATATTTTATCATTGATTAGTTGACACTGAGCAAAGTGTGCTCAAAATTCACCAATAGTTACGAATGGCAAGGTGATTAGTAGATGGATTATCGTGCAAATGAAGAAAAGCCTACTCACACAAAGGGAGTGCCATAATTTCCTCTAATCAATGCTAAATTAACTAAGGCTATTAGTAACTCAAAGGACTTAATACCGAAGAGCATAATTTCACTTGGTTAATGCCACAATTCATTAGAGAATTATACCAGCACAAGTGCTAATTAGTCCAAAAAGGTATGCATTGCACTAACTCATATAGGCTCTGATACCACTTGTTAAGTATGAAGTATGGAGGGTTAAGCAAAGTAACATTCATGATTAAAAAAATTATAAGCACACACAACAAGAGAGAGTGAAAATGAAAGCAGAACTTTATTACTAAACTAACAACAAGAGCATACCAAGGGGATCTCTTTATAGCTAAGAGCTAAACTTTGTGCATGGATAGTACATAGTGTATTACACACATTAAAGGCCAAATGCATGTGCATAAGCATCTTCTTTAGGAAAGGGGTTGACCTTAGAACATTCTAGGACTTGAAATAGGAAGTCAACAAATGCACCTAATATTCATCTCATGTTATGTAATCTCACCTCATGTAAATGTGAATGTGTTAAGGGTAGGTTCATAAGCTAAATCCCTTCTCATCCTATTGCATTGCACAATGCATTAGACATTGCACATTGTGGGTGAAAGAGAAGAAGGCAATTGAAGGACGGCTCCTAAGAGTGGGGGGGGTGAGTGAGGCCACTCACCTCCATGAGCAACGACAGAAGCTCAACGAAGACGATAAAGGTGATGCTGGTGGCTCAATCTTGAACCGTCTCTCTCTCTCTCTCTCTCTCTTCTCTCTCTCTCTCTCTCTCTCTCTCTCACTCACACACACACACACACTCATTCTTATTACACAGGCTCTTCCACACACATACACATAATGCACACAATCTCTCAATGTATGGTGTACATTACACCGATGGTCCCACCATTGCTTAATAATGTGTCATGACAAGTTCCCCTCTTGGTACTAATCACCACTTTCCATTTGAGAGGACCACTCCATATCATAAGGCCTTTAGAACAATTTAAGTGGCCAAAATTATCAAATATTAAATTAAAAAATTTGTAGCAAGTTATGATTATGCTTGTTTATTAACCCAAGTTTATCTAACATGAATATAAAACAACCCAAGTTTATCTAACATGAATAGCAAGTGCTATCTGATGAAAACAAAAATGTTTCATTTGTTGAACCTAAGCACGATGTATGTTCCTATCCTATTATGGTTCCATGTTTATAGCAAAGCTCTTCTTTTCTACAATGGTTATGTATTAATTCTAGCATTACTTTCAACAAGTACATCCCGAATTACCAATAATGTCTTTGGTGGTTTGTGCTATTGTTTCTTTTCAGTGGCTATTAAATATTTATACCCTATGATTCAATTGTGCTATGAGGGTTAAGTTCATCCTTTTTATGAGTTACTCAAACCAAATGGGTCACATAAGTACTTGAAGATATTCTATGAGCTTATGGCAGCAAGTAACAAACAAATATTGGAAGATTCTCTCCCCATCCTAGAATATTCTTACAATTGTACAAAACATGTGTCTACAAAGTTTACTCCCTTTATGCTCATATACAGTTTTCAACCTAGTTCACCACTACGGGGTTGGCCATAGAAAAGCTTTCAAACACGTAAAGAATTTGTTAAGAATTGCTTGCCAAAATGTTAGACAAATAAAGAGAACATGTTAATGAAAAGAATCATGTGTGTCACTTTCGACAAAGGTGGTGATGTATTTGCAAGCTCCAGATAGTCTTAAGTTTGGCCCCACCCCTATGTTATCTCCTAGACCATTCAAGATAATCAAGCAAGTAGGACAAATCGCCTACAAATTAAAACTTTCACCTCACTCTCCTATTCATCTAGTATTTCATGTAAGTATTTAATCTAGTATTTTTGACAAAAACTCTTACAATAAGACAACAATGTTTTTGACCGGTATCATAGTCAAATTCCTTGAGCCTCTAAGTGTACCAAATCAAATTTAAACAATCATGGATTTTCATGAGTTATGGACACGGCATCATATCATCATCTCGTACTAGTCAAGTGGAAAGACAGGCCTGGACAAGCTGCCACTTGGAAAAAAACATTAGTGATTTTAGAAGAAATGTTCCACTTTTGTATTAGAAGATAAAAGCTCTTCTCCAAGTGGGAGTAAAGTCAAGCGAGGGGTTCTATAATGGCAAGGCTAGCTGGGAAACGCATGTATGGCTTGCATGGCAAGGGGCTATGGTAGTTGAGCCAAAAAGCTCTAATTAATAGAGTTGCATGGGAGGAGATTTGCATGTCAATACCCCTAGTCTTACAAAATTCAAACACATTACTTCTCATCATAATTTGTTCACTATTCTTGAGACTTTCCCTAATGAGAATATTGTCATGTATGCCAACAATGCCTCTTATCTACTTGAGGGGGGTGGAAGGATCATGCTTAGCGATAAAGGTTAGAAAAAAAAAAATATTACTAGTAGTATCGTTCACTAATGAAGCATATCTTATTACTCAAATTGTTTTTGTGAGTAATGTAATTCAACCCTTGTAAGCATGTCCAAGGAGACAGATATGAGCTCATAGAATAAAAAGGGTACATTGTTTCCTTTATTAATGGTGTGAATAGAATGCAAGTCCTATGAGGAACATGTCCAGCCTATGTAGGTTTCAAATGTTGTTGAAGATTATCCATTTTTTGATGCAAATTTATAAGACATAATTGACGAGGATAGGATTGAATGCCAAAATGGTTGGTGCACACCTTACAGTATAGTGGGCACACTTTTTTCTAATTGTACTTGTTCGAGTTTTCAACATGCCTCTTATGCATCAGATTGTTATGTTTTGGTTGTGTCTATTATGTATGATGAGGAAGAACCTTTGTCGTTGGATGAAGCACAAAACTTAGAAAATTGATTGGCTACAATGCAATTTAAGTATGATGCTATGATATTTATTGGACTTCCTAAAAACATCCATTGGTGCTGAAAGGGTTTTTAAGTGAAAATGTAAGCCTAATGGTAGCATTGATAGTAGAAAGCTAAACTTGTGCAAAAGGATATGATCAAGAAAAGGGCATTGGTTTTGATGAGACGTTTGCTCACACTTGTTGTATGACTACCATTCATAGAATTTGTGCATTGGTAGCTCATAATGGTTGGAATGTATATATGTTGGATATGAAGGCTTATTTTTGAATGGTGATATGTATGAGGAAGTGTATGTAGCCCAGCCTCATGGTTTTTTTCAAAAAGGATACAGAGGCTTTAAAAGGATTTTTATGATTTGAAGCATGCTCCATAGGCTTGAATGAAAAAATATATACTTACTCGGCTACACATGGTTTTCAAAATAGTCTAATTGAGGGCACTTCATATGTCAAGCATGTGGATGATGTATTTTAAATCATTATACTCTATGTTGATGACATGCTTCCTTCACCAAATGATGGACATATTGTTAATTTCAAGGCTGATTTGAATGCCTCTTTTGAGATGTTAGATTTGGGGCTTTTGCATCATTATTGGGCATATGTTTAAGTGGGTTGATGGAGATATTGTATGAGCGTCAAACAAAGTTCATCAAACCATTGTTACATGGCAATAGCCTTGATGAATGTAGACTTATTTCCACTTCTATGGAGCTAGGTTTGAAGCTCAGTCTTCATGATGTTGGAGGCTACTTTGATTGCACTCCCTATCAGCATGCTATTAGTTGTCGAATTTATGTAGAAATACAAGGCCAGATGTTCAGTATGCATTCTAGCCTAGGGTTTGCCATTGGAAGGTAGATAAGCAATCTTCTCGTTATTAAGTGGAATTATACATCTTGGGTTGTTTTATCCCAAGGGGAAATCTTTGCTGCCAGATTTAAATACTTTTTTAGACTCAGATTGGCTTCTTGATATGACACATGAGTGTCTGCTAGTGGTTTTTCTTTCATGTTCGGCCACTCATGCATATCTTTGTTGAGCAAGGAGTAGCCTACAATGGCTAATTCTAGCTGTGAGGCTTTGTACATGTCATTTTTCACAACTACCATTGAGTGTGGTTTGATCAGATAACTTTTGACTATGGACAATCTCTACAACCACTATATTCATTGATAGTCAAAGTGCTTTGGCAGTTTCGAGGAGCCCAATGTTTAATAATCACACAAAGCACATAAAGTTGAATTATCATTATGTCAAGGAGAGACTATCTGTAGGAGAGGCCAGCTTGGATGATGTGCTTATATAGGTAGGATAACCCTGCTAATCTTTTCACACAGGTAGGATGCGCTTATATAGGTAAAATAACCTTGCTAATCTTTTCATAAAGGTAGGATGTCCTTATAAAGGTAGGATAACCTTGCTAATCTTTTCACGAAGGCTTTGCCTTGTGAGAAAGAAGTTTTTAGTTTTTTACCTTATCAACTGCTTTGTGGATTGATTATATTACAGTTTAATGTTTGGTGCTGACAAATTGTTTACTATCTATTACCAATCGATTTGTGTTGTAAAACTGATATGCTTCTTAATTTTATATGACAATGAATTATGTTGCCATTTTGGTGGATTTGGCAGTGATTGAAGAACACTAAGGAAATTGAATCTCGGATGCTCTTCCACTTCAATGAACCGCCCTCTATAGCTTCTTGGAATGGAATTACATAGGAAGGGGCATGTTAACTCACGGACACCCTATCACCTTCGACGTACGCAATATTATTTATTTGATTGACTCATGGACAGGCGCTTGTTGGTTCCAATAGGTGTGTAGGTATTTCCAATGAGAGGTGCACCACTTATCTTATTTTTATAGTAGTTTTGCAACGACCGACCACCAGCGGAGCAGTGTGAGAAGGGATCCAATAAAAGGATGTTTGATAAAAACTCTCATTCTAGGAGGTGCATGCTAAGAGAGAACTCTTGCTCCATCTTTGTATGCTCCATTTGTGTATGGGTGTGTGTATGGGTGTGTGTGTGTGTGTGTGTGTGAGAGAAGAGAGAGAGAGAGAGAGAGAGAGAGAGAGAGAGAGAGAGAGAGAGAGAGAGAGGGAGAGAGAGGGTGTGTAATTGAGCATTGCAACGGCATCGGCAGTGGTGAGGCGGCTGCTCCTTCTTCTTTGCAGCACATGATCCTTAACGACGGAAGCATTGAGCTGTGAGTGACACACCATTGTTTCTTTGAGCTTGCTAGGACTCTCTATTTGTGTGCTTCCATCCTTTCTAGGCTCGCACACAATGCAGAGGCAAGTTCCCAGCCTCCGACACGTGCGACAAAGTGCACAAGCACTCAAACTTTGTTGCCAGGCAGATACATTGCTCCAAATTGCTAGTAAAGTAAAAACCATGCCAAAAAACAAGATGTCAACCAAGGATGGAGCTTGAACCATAGGTGCATGGAAACAAATAGATGGATGTCAATCACCTACTCGACCTTCTAGAGACAATCACTACCAAGGGAAATCAACTCAAAGCACACTGTGTGTACACAATTGCTACCTTTTCTATGACATTTATGCTTGTCGGAACACGACCTAATATTGTCGAATCATCACGAAAGTCAAGGGATAATCTCTACATACATACAGGACACTACCTTAAGTCTCTAACCCAATATACTAACAAACAATTGGTGCATAAATCACGTAGGAAGACACGCAAGAAATTATAGGTCACTAATTCTCGACATACTTAGGCTTAAAGTGTAGTTAAACATGTGAACACGACATACATCAATCACAAAATGGATACACGGTTAGAGAGAAAACTCACCATGAAGCTCATATAGTAGAGCTCTTCACGAGGAGACTAGAATTGTGCAAGTTGGTGTCAAAGCGTAGCTCACCATTGCTAACATGGTGTAGTTGTGTCCACAATGTAGCTTTTGTAGTGTGTGTAGAGAGAAGAAGAAGACCTCACTCTCCCTCCGACACAAAGCACAGAATCACGGTATACTCAATAGAGCATTTCTTGGCAAATGCTGTCTTGTGTTGATCTTCTACCACAATTTTTAGTTGGTTATACCTTGAGAATCTGTCTATGAATGAGTAGGGTCATTTTCCAACCACAATCTCAAGCACATGCTCTATGATTGGCAAGGGATAGTTATCCCTGATCCTCAGAACATTCACCTTTTTGAGATTCACACACACACACATAACTTTCCATTTTGAGTCTTGGGGACAACTACAATGGGTGATACCTAGTTGGTGTGTTCAATCTTGTAAATTAACTCTACCTCCTTAAGCTTGTCAATCTCCTCTTTGATTTGTTTAGCAAATGTATCATTATAAGTATAGGAACGTTGGTTGTTGGGCTTTGCTTCTGATTTCAAGGGAATTGTATGTTGACATATTGGTGGATCTACTCCCTTGAGGTCCTTATATGACCATGCAAATACATCCATATACTCGTTGAGAAGGAAAATGAGTTTCTCTTTTGCTTCAAGTCTCAAGTTTGTTGCTATATAGACCGCCGGCTTAGGTTCCTCTCCTAGTTTTGCCAAGTCTATCTTCTTAGCATCTTCTGAACCTTCATAGGATTCCTTATCCTTCTGTTCTCTTATGGGTTCAGGAGCTTCTTCAGGAAATGGTTTCAAAAATGTATATTTTATATTCAATGGCTCTTTCAAGAATACACTCTTCTCGTTTCAAGCTCCCACAATGTGATGCTCCGCACATCCATAGCTCTTTGGGCTCACCTAACCATGCTGGGAGTTTTGATCCTGCTAATGTAACTGAATTGAGCTCCTCCATTGGGTTTTGGTTCACATCCTTGTAATTATGATCTTTCAAGTTTATTTTTGGTGTGGCTCCATGTGTCTGAGGTATATATAATCATATCCCCAATCTTGGACCATCTTAAGTTGCCCCATAAAATGTTGTCCAAGTATGATGTTGTAATTGTTCTTCTTGTCAAAAGCAATTATAGCAACGGTATGATCATACTCTATGCCACAAGAGGTAACAATCACTTTCTCTATAATTCCTAAGGGTTTATCCATGTAGCCATCGGCTAGTTGTAGTTTCATACTGGTAGCTTTCAAGGCAGGTTTTCCCTATTTTTTCCATATCTCCTGGGTGCAATAGAAACATCCACTACCGAGAATTTCCATGGTTGTTACACTCTAGAATTCTACTGGAAGCATAGTCTTTCAATAGGAGGAAGAAACACATCCCTCACATTACTAGTTTGGTTAACTCTCTGACTCAACTCCTACGCTTCATTTGCTTCTATTATTCGTCTCCAAAGCTTTTCTAAGCCGTCATCCTCTCTGTAGGCCTCCAGTATTGTAGGATGGAAGCCATCAGATGCCTGATCTGTGCTATTCCTCACTTCCCCTTGGTTTTCTCATTAATTTCTTGGGTTCTATTTCAGCTGTGGGATTCTCATCTATCCTTCTAGGCTCATGTCTCGGTGGGACCCCCGGTGTGGGATCTAGAATCTCTATCCTACCCTTCAATTTTTTTGTCGATGGTTCTAAGAAAATTTGGGTTGTTTGGATCATCTTCTACTGACACATGTCCAATGTGTCATTCTAAACATATGATCTTCCATTCCTTCTCTATGACCCCTTTCTAGCCTAGGTTATGGTACATGTTCCTCCCCTAGGGGTGCTCCTAACCCATAATTCTTGATTGGTCAAGCAAGTGGTCATTCCTCTGCTCGTTTTGTTCTTGTTCTTGATGTGGTGCTTCATTTTCTTGGGGGATTGGCATTCTTGTTCTACTCTCATCCTAGTATTGATGATGAAGTGGTGGTTTTGGTGGTGCTTCTAGCCCTAACATGGCCTGATATCCACCCCTTTTTGTGTTCAAATCTGGTGTTGTAAACTGCTCAAGCCATGCTTGAAATGAGAGTGGAAATGTTTGTGAATTATGAGAGTTGGGAAATGGTTGTTTATTTCTTTGTGTTGTGTTGTCATAATCGTCTGAGAAGGGATTTGTAGACTTGCTGGGGATTTTGCTTCTCTTCCAAATCTTGTGCCATCAGCTTTGGCATTATCACTCTCCCTACATCTTCTAGGTAAATTGACTCGTATTCTCATCCGTACTTATCGACAAAAAGAATATGGTTTCCAACTATCAAATCATACAAAAACAAGTGCATGAATTTGTCTATGCTTGATTCCTTCACATGGGTTCCATGCACCAATAGTAAGAAGTGATTCTTCCCTCCTCGTGCTTGTAAATCCCAATATTTCCCTTAATTGTAGCCATTCTCTCTACTCTCTTGTCATAGATGTAGAAGGCTTTGTAAAGAGTGAGTTTAGGAGGTATTTCTCAGGTCTCCATAACCATCTTCCCTTTTTCTACGTTGTCCCCATAGAAGTTGTAATTTCTTGGGTCTTTGAAAATGAGATAGTGGTTTCCCTCCTCATTGCAGATACTATCACCATCATCGATTACCATGGTTACTCCTAATTCTCTCACTGGCCGTTTTTCAATATAGATGCATTGACATCCTCAAACATCAGCATACATTAGGGCATGGTAGCTCCTCTACTTTTGGCATAGGTGGCAGAAATTGTCATGTTGCATCATTAGTGGTGTTGGCCACTACTCTTGTATTCAATGTCCGGCTTGCGTTTCAACTTGTAAACCCACTTCGTACCAATGGCCTTTTTGCCAGGAGGCAAATCACATAAAGTCCATGTGTCATTTTCTATAAGTGCATCATATTCTGATTGCATAGCATCCATCCAATTTTCTAAATTTTGTGCTTCATCAAAAGACAGAGGCTCCTCAACATCATGTAAGCTAGACATAGCCAAAGCATAACAATTTGATGCATAAGATGCATGGCGATATCCTGAACAAGTACAACGAGACAAAGGTGCATTCAGTTTACTGTCACGCAAAGTGTGCACCTGCCATTTTGGCAGGCCTCTAGCCTGCTCATTTTCATCCCTTTCCTCATCAAGTACATCATGTACATCTGCATCAGTAATAGGCTGATCTGTAACATTTTCAGAAACCCCCATAGGCTATGCATTTGCCCCATTAGAACTTACATTCATATTTCCACCTCTAAAAAGAGGCAACAAAGTGTCATAAATGTCATGTGAGCTTATATTATTGTCTCTAGCACATGACAGCAAGGGGGTTGAACAGAATCTTCCACAAACACTACATCTCACGAAACCAAAATACATTTTGTTTGTGGATGATACAACATGTAACCTTTGCTTTCAACACTATAACCAACAAAAATACATTTGACAGCCTTATCATCCAATTTTTTGCGCTGTGTTTGTGGCACCAAAGCATATGCCAAACAACCAAAAACATGCATGTGCTCAATAAATTGGCTTTCTATCATGCCATGCTTCATATGGAGTAATAGACTGCAAAGATTTTGTAGGACACCTGTTTAGTACATAAGTGACACACATGATGACCTCAAGCCAAAAAGAATGCGGCAAAGCTTCTTTTGACCATACATCATGCCATTTTCGTAAGTGACCTATTTTTCCTCTCAGCAACACCATTTTGCTGAGGTGTATAAGTCACTGTACATTGGTGTTTTATCCCATGACTAGCCAGAAATGCATTGAATTCATGAGACATATACTCCCCCCCTCGATCGAAACGGAGGGTGGCCATAGTACATTTCAAGACAATTTTATCCATCGCCAGAAATTGTTTGAAGCACATAAAAACTTTGGACTTTGCTTTAAGCAAAAATACACATGCATGCCTAGAGTAATCATCAATGAAAGTCACGAAGTAAAGGTAATTGCTCAAGGACAGAGTTTGCATGGGCCCACAAACTTCACTATGCACAAGCTGCAACCTGAACCATCCTTTGGAAACTTGGGACGCTGCATCGTACCCAAAATACATCCTTCGAAACATGTTTGACAGGTGCTTCAAGAGGTGGCAAAGAAGCAATCATATCAAATTTCTGCAAACGCAGCAAACTGGCAAAATTCAGATGACCATAACGTGCATGCCAAAGTTTTGCATCTGAAATAGCCCTTGAATCTGCAATTGCATTCGCAAAATTTTTCCCACACTTTTCATACAAAGTGAGCTTATATAGGCCACGACACAAAAGCCCAGATGCAACGATTTCATCACCAAAATTGAGATCATGAACTGTACATCTGTCATCCACAAATTTGACTATAAGTCCAAGTCTAGCAAGTGTAGATATAGACAAAAGATTCTTCTTGATCCCAAGTACATAAAGTGCATCAACAAGTGTGAAAGAATTGCCATTAGCAGTAGTAAGCACAATCTTTCCAACTCCCTGAACCAGATAAGAGGCATTGTTGGCACAAGTGACTGAATTCCCATGAGGGACAGACTCAAGAGAGGTGAACAATTCACGATGTGAGGTAATGTGCTTTGTAGCATCACTGTCGAAATACCACACATGTGAATATGTAGCAACTGACATGCATGCATCATGGACAACAGGATTGTAAGTGCACTTTGCACTAAAATCCCATTCTGCATCAACATCAGTGTAGCAGACTCCTTTTATAGAAAACTCAACAATGGCTACATTTGTAGTGAAACCAGCATTTGTAGTGGAGCCACCCTCTTTCTTCTTAGCCTCTTTGGCCTTTAACTTAGGACACTGCTTGATCAAGTGATCGTTAGCTTTACAATAATGGCAACGCATCCTTTTTGCCTTTAGAACTAGAATTTCCAGGCAATGTGCTGCCAGCAGAAGCATTGGGAATAGAAGTTTTTCCACTCACAGCAGAACCATAAGAAGTGGTTGCATTGCTGCTACCACCCTTTCTTTGAGAAGCAATAAAGCCTGTTCAACTGCACGCTGTCTAGTCCTGTTTTTTCTGGAAAGTGACTCTTGCAACAGCAATGTGCACAATACATCAAACTTGAAAAATTCTGGATTTCCTTGGGTCATAAGTCTCCAAGTGCTAGCAAAAGTTTGGTAAGAATCTGGTAAGGCATCAAGAACGGTCTGCACAAGAGAACTGTTTGAAATGACTTCACCTGCAGAAATAAGTTGATCATTGATATATTTGACACTAGCAAGGAAACTGTCCATATCATCCTCCTCATGCATAATCTTCGACTCTAGCTCTTTACATAGCAAAGCAATTTTAGCCTCATTGTGACTTGTATAAAGACCAGCCAAAATATCCCAAGCCTGTTTTGCAGATTTTGCTAAATGGATGTGAGGAACAATGGTGCGCTTCACAGACAACACAATCAATGCATGAGCCTGCGCATCCTTTACATCGCGACGAGCTTGTTCTGTTGTAGGCAACATCCTCAACATCGCCTACATCCTCAGAACCAGGACGTACATCAATGCCTTGCACAATATTCTAGACGCCCTTTGACACAAGAACGTGTTGCATCATATAAGCCCACATAGGGTAATTGTCCCCATCTAACTTGTCCTCAGTACCAAACATCTTGAAGAAATCTATGTTGTTGTCAGCCATGGTAAATGTTGCACCTGATGTGAAAACTGCCCAAAAATAAGAGAAATGGAGCAAGAACAACACGTGATATACAACACAAACCGTAGAAGACTGTAAGGTACCTGTTATGTTGAAAACGGCACTGACAAAAATTTTACACAAAATGACAAAATTGCCTGTGCAGACCTGTTTGTAGTGGAAACGGAGGTCGAAATGAGCCCAAAATATTTTTCGACCTGCGAATGCTCGCCAAACCTCACTGTAATTGAAGAAAGTGAGCAGGTGTGTGCTGGAGCAGCTGGTGACTAAACCTGGGAGGACATAACCTGCTCTGATACCAATTGTTGGAATTAGGGTTGCAGAGAAACACACACAGCTTGGAGAAGACAAAGGAATCTCAAGGCACACAATAGAGAGTGTTTTACTTAGTGTGCAATGGAAAGATAGGTAGCAGTGATGGATGTATATACAATGCGCGGGGAAAAAACCTCCTAAAGACGGAAAAAATGCCCCGAAGGTCCTAGTGTGTTCACACACATCACTACCACATGTATATGGTAACATGATTGTCCTTTTCTCTCCTCTAGAGGAGATCTCAATCAACACATTATTCATTGCTTTTGTTTGAATAGATGAAATCCTTGCTTTTCTCAACCCTTCTGGCAAGGTTCTAACATCGAGTAGCAATGTATGAGCTCTATTTAGGTGCTACAATGATTTTTAACATTGTCACATTTTCTATAGGTTCTTTAGTTTCACAAATGTTACATGAACAAATATAGTCATGAACACTTTTCTACATTTTAGGTCAAGATATGCCTAGTCTCCTCAATCTCTAATATATCCATGTATTCCCATTATGGAATATCCATGTTTTGTACATGAGCCTGACTCAAATACATGTGTCTCTTATTTGGATCTATACATAGACTTATTATGCTATTATCTCCTTGCTTATATAACCTTCCAGCTAATAGAATAAGCTTTTTGGTTTCCTTAATGATAATTGGTTGGCTCTCATCTTGTAATGATCCAATGGCGAGCAAAGGTATAAAATGCTCTCTCATATCGGTATCATCTCAATGTTAAAAAGATAAAAGTCGTCATCAATCCCAATGGGTGCTTCCCCTTGAGTCAACCTTAACAAGTGGTAAACCCTATAATGAGTAGTTCCTTTCTTCACCACATCTGTGAAATCAAACTCAAGCATTATAATGAACCATCTAACAATACACCCAATATTGAAAAGTTTATTCATCAAGTACAATAGTGTCTGATATTGATCCACAAAGAATACAAATCTATTTGCAAGAACGTAGTGCCTAAACTTCTTCACAAGATAAATAATCCCTAACCCTTCCATTTCTATGGTTGTATAAGTCTTCTCCACATTATTCTACTGTCTACTGGAGTAACAGAAAGGCAAATCCATATTTTTATCTCGATGTTGTGCGAGAATGCATCCTATAGCATAAGATGATGCATCTATATGAACATGAAAAATCTTTGTCCAATCAGAAGCCTTCAATATTGGAGCAAAAATCAATCTCTGCTTCAAATTCTTGAATGCTTCCTCACATTCATCAATCCACTCAAATTTCATGATAAGGTAGTAGAGAGATTTGGCAAAAGTTACATACATATAGATGAATCATCTATAATATCTGTAATGTCCCATAAAGGCTTGTACCTTCCTAAATTTTTTAGCTCTTCGTAGAGAAATAATCACTTGGATCTTTTCAAGATCCGTAGAAATAGGGTTCTTGGTCTTTCCTCCCTATGTTACCATGAAGACATATTTTTTGGATTTAAGAAAATACGATATGTACTATACTTTTTAAAGATCTTTTCCAAGAGTTATATATGCTCATTCCTCAATAGAGAATGCACACATAGTCTTAGCTACTCCTTAAGAGCATGGCTCATTAACCTTTGGAATGTGGCATGTGTATTTGTTCAGCCAAATGGAATTACTCTATAAGCAAGTATGTCCCATTATATAGAAAAATCTATCTTATGTTGATCCTCTCGCTTTATGGAAAGCTTTTTATAGCCTGAATATTTTTAAAAAAAGCTATAAGCTTCTTTTCTTGCAACTCATTCTATCATATGACCTGTAATAGGCAGGGGATAGTTGTCTCTTATAATAGCAACGTTTATCTACTTGAGATTCACACATACTTGTAACTTTTAGTTTTTCTTGGGTACTACCACAATTGATAAAACCCAATTGGTGTACTCAATCTCAAAGATAAACTCTACTTCTTTAAGCATGTCTATCTCCTCCTTGATATTATTTGCAAAGGTTTCATTATACATATAGGAACATTGTCCGTGAGGTTTTGCATCACTCTTAAGGGGTATCGTGTGTTTATGAATGTCTGGATCTATACTCTTAAGATCTTTGTAGGAACATGTAAACACATATCTATATTCATTTAGTGTGGCTATCAAGAGATTCCCTTCCTGTTCAGTGAGGTCAATGGAAATATATGCTGGTTTTAATTTCTCTCTTGGTTGATCTAAATTTATGCGCTTGGATTTCTCGACACCTTTGTAAGATGTCCTTGGTTCTTTAAGTTCTTGCATTGGTTGCGAAACCACTATCTTTTGATCTTGTATTGTGTATCATTTGTAGTTGAGAGCGTACGTCAAATCGATCAGTGTTTGAGCCCTCTTCACTTTCCATCTCACTTGTCCAAACCTCAATAGAGGTTTGTTTCATTTTTTTATACTCTTGCTTATGCTCAAATTTTGTCATCATAGATGACGCATCAGTTGTGCCTTTGGTTTTTATTTGCTTTGTTTCTTACGATTTTTCGTCTTTGTTGAAGCGACTCTTGTAAATATCCTTGTGATCTTGTCCTTGAAACAATTTGTGGCTCCTCCGACCATCAAATATTGTGTTTTATTCCTCATATAAGGCACACATCTTCCTCTCATATGCTTTTGTTTCTTCACTCATTTTGCTTTGTTTCTAGAGCTACTTATTAGCTCACCATCTAAATCTATCTCTAGAAGTTTATTATCTTGTGAATCTTAGAATGCTTCCTCATTTCTTGGGGGGGTACACTATGTAATCATGTTAACGTTTAACGTGAGTTTGATAGGAGGGGTTTTAAAATGCAAAAATTTTAGGCAATTTAACAGAAAAACATTAAAATAAGGGGGTTTTATATTCAATTTTGGAAAAAAGTCCTAAAGTAAGGGGCCATTTAATTCATTCTAACATGTTAAAAGAGGAGTTTTTATAATACCCTATGAACGCACGTTATATAGAAGGATACTGAACTGTGAACCCCCAGAGACTCATTTGTGCCGCTCAAATCCTTAATGGAAATCTCATCATTTATACGTTTATACTCAACAATTTCCTGTGTATCTAAGTGTCGTGATCCATGATAACACTCACCATCTTAAAGGGTGCTATATCATAGCCCTTTTTGTCACAATTTTTTTTTGGGTTACCTCATTTACACCTACATCTAGAGTAGCCAAGATTTTTTATTTCAGTCAAAAGGATCAAACAATTGCTCAGGAAGTGATTCCGGGATATATTCCTTATCCTCTCTCTAGGATACAATCTTTCCTTGCCAAGCTCTCACACTCAGAAGCTCCACACATCCAAAGATTTTCTTTAGTCTATAGCCATGAAGGTATCTCTTGGTCATTGGCTGTCGTTGAGTCAAATTTATCGAGTGGATTATGACTAACATCTCTATAGCTATGGTCTTTTACACTGATCCTCATCATAATCTCTTTGTGCCTCAAGTAGATGTGTTGTAGCCCTAATCTTGTACCATTTTAAGTTGACACATAAATTTTCTCCCTAAAATGATATCAAAATTGCTTCTCTTGCCAAAATCTACTATTAAGAAGGTATGTTCATACTCTATCCTACAAGAGGTTGCTACAATCTGCTCTAACATATATACCTACAAGTCTCTCACCATAACCATCTACATGTTGTAATTTGATTCTAGTTTCCTTGAGAGATGGTCTTTCCCATTTTTTCCACATATTTTTGGTGGCAATGGCCACTCCAACCCCCTCGTCACGTATATCAATCATTTTTATCCCTCAAAAGTTCCACTAGCAAGGTGGTGTTCCCTTGTTCTCCTTGACAATTGTCACCCACCTTGTTAAGAGGTACTATCGGTTTTGGATTTGGTTTTTATTGTGTCATTTTAACCATTTGATCATCTACGGGGATGTATTGAAGAGGAATTTTCAATCTCATCTTCTCTAAATTTTTGCCCACCTCTCCCAAATGTGGTTTAATCTTCAACAACTCAAAGAGAGCTATCATGCATTGTATAATAGGAGTAGACATTACTTCATGCAGGCCTTAGTGTCCATCATCTTTCAAATTGACTTCCATTGTGAGGGAACTGCCCTAATCTCCAATTTTGTTTCATATTCTCCTATAAAAGACAACAAACTTTTCAAAGTTTCAGATTTACTTTCAATAGATGCTTCTGTTCTTGTGTCACCATATAGAGTCCTTGGTAAAAGTAATGATCCGTGTTGATCTCAATGATAGGTGCAAACTTGAAAGTTGCTCTACCATCCTTCTTATTCCTTACGTTTTTCATAAGGCCTACGATCATGGTTTTTCCACTTCAAGAATGGGTATCATCATTTGTGACTTTCACTCACCTGTGGGTGTTGCCACCACAGTAACTCCTATCTAGATCTCTGACCTGGTTGGCTGCTACGCGCCGCACACTGGACTGCTTGTTTTTTAGGAATGTCTTTATGTATCCCTCCAACCATTGTTGTGAAAAACGTTGATCGGGGGCGTTTGGAAATCTAGCTAATAGAGCGTCCTCAATATACCGTGCATGATCAGGCAGTTGGTCTCTAAATTTTATAAAAACAATTCTTATACATTGAATGTATAAGAATTTGTAGATGGCGTCAAAATGCCCTCCCTACCCTGTGCCAAAATCCACCTCCTTGCCATATCTAACCATGTAGTAGCACCCATGCGTGTCTGGCACGGGTGCATCAATATCCTCGTCCTCTGCGTCAGGGATGGCACGCTCTGAAAGTGGGGACTCCGTTCCCCCGCCAATACCAAAACATGCAAAAACACAAGATCCGTTGCTACTTCATCTCACGGCGCTCGCTGCCCTAAGACGAGCGTCGACGCATGCTGCTAAAGGAAGTCCGTCGACGATGTTCTGGCGAAGCCGTAGTGGAATGGAGTGGCGTAGGACCCTGTGATGCCATGGGAGTAGAGCCTACTATGCAAGGGGAGTAGGACCCTGCGATGGAATAGGAGTAGGAAGATAGGAAGGGAGAGTAGAGGGAGGTGCCGTTGGTGCGAGGCTCTGTAGGTAAGGAGTCCCTCCCTAACTCTCCCATGGTGTAATCTGCAAAGAAATGCCATAGGTCGCAAGCTGCTGCGGAGTGTAGTGGCCAAACAAATCCTCCGTCGAACGGAGGTACTGCTCTCGTAAAGAGATAGCCCATTGTAAGTCAAGATCTATGACCGGTGGAGAAATTTGAGAAGAGTAGAGCAATATAAGATTAAGTGACAGCTGGCTGCTCCTCACCAGTTGTTCTGTCATCTGACATCTACATTACAAAGAGCAATATAAGATTAATCTTTCCATCCTACTCACTCATCTATAAATACGTACACAAGTATATTAGCACACAAACAAGTAGATACATATACATACATGTAGACCTAAGTAGAGGCTAGTAGTACCAAAGGTCAACTGCACCTCTTTAGATATCATCGCAGTCTCAACCATGGTAAAACCAAAGGTACGTTGCGGTAATCCATGCATGAGTGGATCAATGACCGCAACACAACGATTAAAAAAGGACTATACCCAA
>NW_028221427.1:0-10000 GCF_014529385.1 Adiantum capillus-veneris | reverse complement strand
TTCCATGGGTATCCATTACAATTGAAAATATGCTTTTGGAATTGTAATGGATACCCATGGAATGCGGGGGTTGGCATTGATGAACTAACAAGCAAAGCCGATGTTGTACTTCTTGTTGAAACTTGGGAGCATGATACACAAAGGATTAACGGCTTGGAGGATTACAATGTACATTCATTGATGTGGTCAAAGAATCTCAAGCAACGAAGAGGACAAGGAGGGTTAGCATGTATGGTTAAGAAAGGATTGGAAGATTTTGTATCAATTGTGAAAGATGACAAGTACAAACGTTATGTATGGCTGAAAATTATGACACCAAAAAGAGCACCCATTTTTGTAGCCGGTTGCTACATTCCTCATCATGATTCTCCCTTTTATGCTTGCATGGATAGAGATCAACCATTTTCTGATTTGGAAGAGGACATTGCTTATTTCAAAGGTGAAGGTGATGTTGTTGTATTTGGGGATATGAATGCTCGCACAAAAACATTGCAACATGATACTCAACAATTTGATATGCCATACATTTCAAGGGAGTTGGAGGAATTTCACTTGTATGATCGTACTTCAATGGATGAGAAAGAGCCGGATCACTATGGAAAGTTACTTTTACACATGTGTAATAGCACGGGTATGCTCATTGCCAATGGTGTATCTTTGTGGAGTGGAACCAATGGATTTACGTGTAGAAGACATAATGGGGATAGTGTGATTGACTATATGCTACTCTCTGAAGCCATCATGTATCGTATAAAGAGTTTTATGTTTGGTCAATGGACCCGGAATCCGACCATCGCACCTTATGTATTGACCTTTCATGTGGAGAAGCAACTAAGCATGATAATCTCAGCCAAAGGAAAGAGAAGTTATCACTATGTATGGATTTCAAACGGGCACCAATGTACATTGAAATGGTTGAGCAAAAATTATGGATGACAAAGCTTCAATGTGATGCACCATTGGAAACTAAATGGGAAGCTTTCAAGAAAGCTATTTGTTCTTGTGCGGAAGAATGCTTTTCCATAAAACATCTCCATGGTATCAACAAAGATAGATCACGCAAAAGGTGGTTTGATAAAGAATGTCAAGATGCTCGAAAGTCCTTGATAAAGCTTGATGCAACTATGGACAAAGACAACTATCAAAGTCATTTGCATACATACAAAGCATTGATTCAAAAGAAGAGAAGAAGATGGGAAGTAAAGCAACAAGAATTTCAAGTCCAAGAAAAGGCACATGCATGTGGAAGATTTTGGAGAAACTTGAGAGGCAAGCGGGTTGAGAATTTTGGTAACTTGAGTCTAGTGGATATGTACACACATTGTAGGCAAGTATATGAGCAAGAAAATACTGAAAAAATACCATTTTATGGTTCACTCCCATATATGCCGTCTTTTTTTACTATTGAGGATGTATGCGGTGGGCTTGAAAAGTTGGCCACTCGCAAAGCGGGAGATCTTCAAGGTATCAAGCCGGAGATGATCAAATGGACGGGAGATTTTACCCATGAGTGGATGTGTGATATGTTCAACCTTGCACTTCAACATGGTATGCCTTATGATTGGAGTACTAATTGGGTTAAGCCTTTGCATAAAGGAGGGGATGTAAAGAATGTAAGCTACCGGACTATAATGATTGGGTCTCTATGGCAAAGTTGTTTGGGTGCATAAGGAGATGAAATTGAGTGATTGGGCTGAAGAGAATGAACAAGCGTGCAAAGGGACAAGCGGGTTTTCGTCGATGCCATAGCACCATTGATCATCTTGTCACTCTTCGTGTTCTCATGGAGGAAAGTCGGTTGAAAGGCAAGCGATTGTATTGTTGTTTTGTGGACTTTAAGAAAGCCTTTGATATGATTCCACGTAACAATTTGTGGAGAAGGATGGAAGAACTCCAAGTGCCAAGTGAGTTTATGCTTGCGGTTTCTCGAATCTATGAGAAGGTGATTTGTCAATTGCGCATGGGAAGAGAAATTTCAGAAATTTTTGTAAGCACTATTGGGGTTAAACAAGGATGTCCATTGTCACCAACTCTCTTTGGTCTATGCATCGATCAATTGGAACAAATGGTACTTGACTTTATGCAAGAAGAAGGCATTGAAGAGGTCACTATTTGCAATGCGGTAATCATGCTTTTGTTGTATGCGGATGATGTAGTGCTTCTAGCACACACTTTAGAAGATGCACAAAAGCTTATGGTTGTCCTTGAGAACTTTTGCTTGCATAGTGGGCTGATTGTAAATGAATCCAAAACAAAGGTTATGCTTGTGAAAACCAACCATAAGGAGAAGCCATGCATTGTGTACAACAACGAGACACTTGAAGTTGTTGAGAGCTTTAAGTACCTTGGCCTTGAGGTTCCATCCAATCACAAGTGGCATGAATGTGCTATGCGTCACTTGGAAGCGGGAAAGAGAGCATATTATGCATTTGAGAACATGTGTAATGCGGGAAACATCAAGTGTTGGGTTCTCAAGAAGTATCTTTTTGATGCATTGGTGACACCGGTTCTTCTTTATGGAGTTGAAGTGTGGGGCGAGAGCATCTCAAAGTCTACTTGGAAAGAGTTTGAGAATGTCCAAAAGCATTTTCTTACAAACTTTCTCCAAGTTAAGACACAAACACCATATATGCTCCTACTTCTTGAGTCGGGATCTCTTCCAATTGAGCTTATGGGCATGGAAAGGGTTGTGGAGTACATGATAAAGATGCGTCAAAACCCCTCACATCGACTTCCTACAATTGCATGGGAAGCAAGCAAATTAAAAAAGTTCAAAAGACACATAAAAGCAAGATCTTGAGCACGGGATGGATGCAAGACATAAAGAAGTGGTTTGGGAGATGGGATGCATTACACTTGCTACATGATGCTTCAATTGACTCTCAAGTGAATGAAGCTTTTCTACAACGCCAATGTATTACGGCTTGGGAGAAATCCGGTGGGTCACGCTTCATACATTACACCACCTATATTGCCCCCAACTACAAAACCATGTTCTTTGCTGAGAGAGGAAACCGTACTCACACTTACATGCTTGAGCCTATTCCCTTGTCCGCGATACGCACTATCGCAGCAATTCGGCTTAGCTCCCATTTCCTTCGATGCGAGATAGGGCGTTGGGGCAATGGAGAAGAGTCAAATCGATTGTGCACATTATGCTCACTGCAAGTTCGAGAGTCTGAGTACCACACACTACTAGAGTGCTCAGCTTTTGATCACATCCGAACTTGCTTCTCTCACATTTTCAGCCATAACTTAGACCTACACACTTTCCTCTCCCAGCCAAAGTGTGGGCTCTCCATTGCGACTCTCATCACTACAATTTTGGAGCATCGAGAGTCACTCATCAGCCATACACATACTACATCACATGTAACTTTGGTCCCATAGGTCATATTTGACCTCCGAGGATGATAATAAAATCTATCTATCTCTCTCTTCATCTATCTCTTTCCCTCTCTCTATTTCTATCTAACACTATCCAAACAATCATTTCCAAAACGTGCCTAACAAATCAATCATTTCCAAACGTGCGTAGCAAAGAAAAAAAATTCAAACGTGCTTAGCAAAGTAACCATTTCAAACAAGCCGTGCGAAACAACCATTTCCTAATGAACGAGGTATGTTATGGATTCTCTATTTTCTCTATTTTTTTTATTTATGTGTGTGTGTATGTGTGTGTGTGTGTGTGTAGTAGAAAACAAAAGGGGAAGAGGGAGGATGTGCTTTCGTGTTTACCTCTTCTTTGTAGCGCGGTTGAGCTTCAACTAAGTTGGGCTTCCAAAGACGATGGCAGAATACCCCCTTGCCGACACTTGGACGAAACCCTCTTCGACGAAACTTGAGAAGCTTGGAGAAGGAGATAGGGGTAAGGGAGAGGTGGGGGGGGGGGGGGGGAGGGGAGGCTTGTTGAAGGAGAGAGAGAGGGTAGGAAGATGGGGGGTGGGGGAGGGGAGGGGGGGGAAGCTTGGGAGCGATGGCGGAGAGCAAGAACGCAGGGTATGCTGCAAAAATGCGGCATACTCTGCCTTCTTTTCCTTTTTATGCGCAAGTTATTACCGCGGCTATTACCGCCTATATTACCGCGGCCAGTCATTTCAAACGGATACATGCGAATCCGAGGTTTGGGGGGGGGGGGGGGGGTACAAACCACCCCCTCTACCCTTAGCTATACATTATTTCAGTTTTTAGCCTTTTGAGTTTTTTTGATAAAGAATTTTATTTTTTTATGAATACTTTATTTTGTAGTACTTTTAAATGTTTATTAATTGAATTTTTAAAAATCTTTTTTAGTTAAAAAATAATTTTAACACTCATTGTCATTTATCCCCTTTGACTTTAACTGTATGTAATTTTTCTAATGGAATTAAGTGTTTTTCTAATTATTTATTTTTTAGGACATCTGACTAAATAAACAACCTTTCGCGTGTGCAAGACATCAACTAGGATGATTGTGGTTCTCCTGGAGGCCCAGAGCGAGATCGTTGGCTCAAGGAAAACTTACTACCTTGTCCTTGTGCCAAGTACGAAAGGGCAATTCCTCGCTTGAGGCGCATTGCTTTGGAGCACGTAGAGAACAAAAGGCTTTGGCATCCTCGGAAAAGCGCTCGGAGAGATGATAGCACGACTCACCCATCACTTGAGGAGGTGCGCGCAAGGCCGAACGGCAGAGGCAAGAGTGACTGGGCGATTTGGGTGCCCCACATAGTGATCCTCCCGTTGGCTCTACGTCGGCAGCTCCTATGGCGTCTCCGTCGCACTTTGAGGTAGAGGATGAGCACATGTTCGACATGTGTGATGAGTTATAGCTCATGAGCGTGATGTGTGCGAGGAGGATTGTCAGCCCTGCACTAAACGGATTGCCGAAATGGAGGATAGATTGATGACGAGTGCCCCATCACCTCTTTACGATGGTGCACGGTACTCTGTGCTCCGAGCATCATTGGAAGTACTCAACTTGCAACCAAAAATCGGTTGGAGTAATGCAAGTGTAGATGCACTACTTCTGTAAGTATGGAATGTGGCTTTTATATCTCTCTCCCTCTCTCTTATGGTGTCGTTTTCTAGGAATTATACTAATAGGCATGTTTGTTGTAGTTTGATGGGCAAAATGTTTCCAAAAGATCACCACATGCCTCTAGATCGTCGACGGGCTAGATCGTATGTCACTGCACTTGGAATGGAGTATGAGTTCATCCATGCATGCCCAATGATTGCATGGTATATCGCAATGATCATGCACATGCTATCTCATGTTCCATGTGCGGGGAGGCACTATACAAGACAGGAGTGAGCGGGGCACACCTACCCTGCAAGGTATTAAGACATATTTTTCCATTAATTCCTCGCATCCAACACATGTTTAAAAGCAGGTCTATCATGGAGCTTCTTGCGTGGCACACAAACCATCGCTCAAATGATGGAATGATGCGTGTCCTTGCCGATTCACCTGCATGGAGGCACATCGAAACTCAATGGCCAGAGTTTGGGTTGGAGCCTCGACACTTGAGGCTTGGGCTAGCAAGTGATGGTGTCAACCCCGTTGGCACTAAGTCTTGGAGCACTTGGCCTGTGGTGATCGTCAACTACAATATTCCACCATGGGAAACAACCAAGAAGGGCAATATACTTCTTTCCTTGCTTGTGCCAGGGAAGTACAAAGTGTCAAATATTGACATTTACCTTGAGCACCTCATCGAGGAGTTGGAGGAGTTATGGAGAGGCATTCATGTTGTCGATGTCTCACTTGCAAAGGGGGGGAGAGACACTCAAGTAAGGGGAATCCTTATGTGGACTATGAACGACTATCCTGGGTTTGGAGAGATTGCTGGTAACCCGTGTCCTCCATCTCACTTTCCCTCCTTTCCTCTCTCCCTTTAGCTCACTTTAGTTCACTCATCTCTCTAACCATATGATATGTATGCAGGGTTGTCCACATCGAGGCAGAATGCATATCCTACTTGCGGGCCATCGTTGGTGACGGAGAGGCCCGATTCCTTGCGCAAGGTAATCTATCCAAACAACCATCATTTCTTACCCCAAGGGCATAACAAGCACAAGGCTCCAACAAATGGGAAGGCTCCTCTAAAGCTCACGATGGCAGATTGGGCAACCATTTGGGAGGAACATCACAATAACAATCCGGCTCCGTGTCCTCCACCAAAAGGTATGTCAAGGTATTCCATATTTTTAAGGCTTCCATATTGGAAGGACTTAAAAATACAGCACCTCTTGGATCCCATGCACATATTCAAGAATGTAGCACAAACACTATGGGACCACATTATTGGCAAGAAGGACTCTTTGGGTGCGAGGGAGAATTTGAGGCTTTTAAAACATCTCCCCGTCTCTGCCACTCCACGGCGTGCCCCAAATGGAAAGATTGTGCTTCCTAAAGCACCATGGATGCTAGCAAAAGAAGAATTATACAAGGTGAAGGGTACCATCGCCTCTATTCGCATACCAACAGGATACATGAGGTCGCTAAAGGTATCTTTCACAAAAGCGAAGAAGGGTGGAATCGTTCATTTGTATGGGTTGAAGTCCCACGACTGGCACAAGATGCTTCAGGTAATCTTCATACTCCCTATTCTATCTATAGTTTGTGTGTATGACTATCACTCACTTTCCCTTTCCCTGATTTACATTGTAGTTCATTCTACCGGTGAGTATGTGTATATGTCGGGACAAGAAAGTCAGGTGCGCTATTTTCAAACTAGGAGAGCTAGTAAGGTACACCACAAGACTCCACTCAACTACACCTTTTTTATGTACACAATAGATTCAACTAGCACTTAGTGTATCCTTGTGTGTTTTCTTGCAGATTTGTGAGCTCCAAGGAAATCAAAATAGATGCTATCCCTGCTACTCAAACACTTGCAACAGAAACTATGTGTGCCATTGAAGATGCATTTCCTCGATCGGTCCTTCTTAGTCAAATTCAGCTCTTGGTTCACGTGGTGGAGGAGATAGCTATAAGTGGAGTAGTGCAAACACGATGGATGTTCTGCTTAGAGAGGTTTTTAAAGACACTCAAAGATTTTGTGCGGCTACAGTCTCAACCAGAGGCATGTATGGCCGAAGGGTGGATTGTTCAAGAGTCATTTGTTTACATATCAGAGTATTTGACACAAGTTGATCCTTCAATGCCTCGCATGTGGTCAGACAAGGAAGATGCAAGGATGACTTCACACTTGACAAGTGGAAAGGGGAAACCACTTAACATGGATATGAATCTATCCCGAGTGGTCGATAACTTTTACATTCTCAATGCAAAGATTATGACCAAGTGGGTGGACTTGTGGATAGTGGCAAAGGCCAGGCGTTTGCAAGAGAGGGAAGCATTGAAACAAGCACATGGAGGAAGGAGGGCACCCCCTGTGCGTAGACACCTTGCATGTTTCCAAGATCTCATTAGTGCAGAGTGGATTCATGGGAGAATGACCAAGGCAAAAGCGCGCGGAGAAGACATCACCAACAAAAAATGGGAGTATTGCACGAGGCTGCATACCAAATGTAGAGTACTCATATACCTAAACCATATTGTCTCACTATTTTTTGAAATTATCTTTAATATGTATTTGATAAATTAATATATTTTTCTATTTTGTAGTGCCTTTCCTTTAACTCTATGTGGTCAAAGGATCGTCACTTTCGTACGCGCCACATTGATGAGCGTAGAACCACCATGGATTATGCCGTCATGGGCAACTTTGACACAGACGGTAATGAAACTAGGTACTGCGGAACTATTGAAAGGATATTAAAGGTTAATTTTAGAACCTTTCATAGCTTCATCTTCGAGTGCAAGTGGTTTGCAAATGTGTCTAGACGACATGAGAATGGCCTCTACATGCAGGTGGACTCTAGTGTGCATCACACAGGGAGGTATGACAATTTAGTTTTACTGTGCAATTGTGAGCAGGTGAGTGACATTTATCTTTTGTATTTTTATTTACTCATAGCGTTAGTTATACCAATGCTACTCACTTTGAGCTTCTATTTTATAGGTCATCTATATCCAAGCAATCCACCAACCAAAACTTTGGTTCGTAATTCCCATAACACCTTGAGGGAGAATCATTTTTTCCACTAATGAAGTGGAGACTATCTTCGACCCTCTTCCACCTCTGACTTTGGATGAGGTGGAAACAGAGGAGAGGGAGGTCAATGAATCAAGTCCGGCGGCAGCAAGTTTTAACGAGGATGATTGTCATGATGATGAAGATGATGAGATGGAGGATGACGAACTCGAAGATGATGAAGCTGGCAATGCATCCACAAACGACAATTCCGTTTCTCTCTTTATTGATTTAGGAGCCATTGGTTTAGAATTGGATGATGCTTCATGTAGAGATCTTTTGGAAAATGATTCATAAACATTTTTCAGTTATGAAGTTTTTTGATCGTGTAATCCATTCACCTTTCTCTCCCTCCTCTTCCTCTCTTTAGATTTGAGAACATGCTCAATTATGTTAATCGATTAACAATTATTATTTTAGTTGTAATCTTATATCCCCCGCATCTTTCTCCCCCCTCTCTCTCTCTCTCTCTCTCTCTCTCTCTCTCTTCTTTTTTATATTTGAAAATTATATACATTATTCTTTAATTTTTTATTGAGAGGAGGGAAACACCAAAATTTGAATTGGGGGGGAGAGGGATTAAGCCAGAATTTGAAAGTTTAAGCGCTAAATTTGGGCAGCGGATATAACGACGGTAATGAGCGCGATAATAATAGCGGATAAAATCGCGGTAATACTTTAAACACAAGAAAAAAAACCTGCCCTCCTCTCTCTTGTTTCTCTCATTGAATTTACTCCTTCTCTCTACAAAACGCGATAAAACAATGCGGTAAACAGTTGGAGATTTTCATAGTGTTTGTTTCATTTTCCTTGTGATGAATGGCTTCGTTCCTTTTGTGGATTAATACTTCTTGTCTAAGCATGTTTCGTTTCTCCGGCTCCATTAGAGCTTGAGTTGTCTCTATGAGCCTTTTGCACACTTCAAGTATTTGTTTCTCAATCTTCAGATGTGGATAGATTGTTCACATCCTTCTCTTCTCTTTAACACGTATTTTGTTATATAAACTTTCTGTTTCTCTTGAAAGCTTTCTCTCAATGTAGATCTATCGTAGCTTGCTATCAAATAATATTTTCATTAACCAGTACAAGGTACAATATCGTCCCTCAAGCCTTGATCAATGATGTCCATGCATTGGAGAGTCTTGATGCTTTCCTCCATACATATTGGAAATTAAGTTTTGATGTTTTAGGGAAATATTAAGAGACTCATGTTTCTTCATCGCCTCTTTCTTGATCAATGCTATCCATACATTGGAAAGTCTTGATGCTTTCCTTCATAGACATTGGAAAAGTCTTGATGCTTAGAGCTTTTTATAGCAATAAGAAACTCCTATTTCTTCATCTCCTCTTTCTATTGTCATTTGTTCTTCTTCAAGCTCCATAGCTTCCAGTTGTAGGTTGATACATAGGACAAGTCTGCTTTTGTGTGTGAATTAGACTGTTTTTGCCTAATTAGTAACCGGCATGCACTGTATTATGATTCAGCAAGGCTGCTCATGACTTTTATAGGGAGCCTGACTAGCCACTTGTGCTTAATTTACTGCCTGCAAGGCTGATCGCGGAGTATACGTAGGTTGAGATCACGGAGAAAAAAAGCAGAGGAATATTCCCAAGCAAGAAATGCAGTGAATTAGTGTGCTAGATCTAGAGAACTAGCCTCATGTGTGTACTATGGAGAGAGAGAGAGAGAGAGAGAGAGAGAGAGAGAGAGAGAGAGAGAGAGCCTTGCAGCTCCCATATTAAAAAGACCACCAGAGAACAAAATAACAAAAGCTTCTTAAAATCTTCCAGCATTCGGCAGAGGTGCTAGCTAGCTCTTGAGTGGTCATGATGGACTCCTGCGACGGCTTTGCTTTCTTAGACCTGCGCGTATAATATTCTGGGAACTGGATTTATCAGGAGAGTCTTCCATTCATGGG